>NW_003298850.1:129382-139036 GCF_000151645.1 Tuber melanosporum | reverse complement strand
AAGAAAGGAAGAGTAGTAGAGGTTATTATCAATGCCAAGCTGCATGTAGCGCTATGCAAAATTACCCAAAAGGTAAATATTCTTCTTGGCAAAACTACTATTGACAAGATCATTTCAGAAGCTGGTTTTCAGCTTCTGATACCAAGGAAAAAGCCTTTTTGGAGGAAAGGACAGAATAAAAAGAGAAAAGAGTTTGCTAGGAGAAGGAGGAACTGGAGAGGGGTATGGAATTAGGTGGTTTTTGATGATGAAGCCACTATCATCTAGGATCCAAATCTTGTTGTGAGAAAGGTCAGGATAAGAGCTGGTGAAGAGCGGGAAGAAAAAAACTTGAAGCCTAGCTTTAAGTCAAGAAGGACTAGCATTTGTAACATGTTCACAAGGTACTAATCATCTTATCGGTAATAGATATGATAGTTAGCAGGTGGCCTGCACTTTCTGAGGGGAGGCGAGAGCTGAAAACTAAAGGAGGCTTCAAGGGTGTACTGAGGAACAAAGAAGTAACCGTTCAACTAAGTATATTGAAATACTGTCTGTCGAAGTCTGCGTTTTCTATCATAAAAACAGGCAGTCTTTAAATATACAAATCTGTTCATGTCTAGCATTAACGAAACTAATCAAAGGTATCAATCGATACGCTTTGGTAAAACTAATTAAGTATCAAAGCGATACTTAAAACAAAACATAAAACAAAACCACGTATCAAACAATACTTAAAACAAAATATAAAACAAAACCAAGTATCAAACGATACTTAAAACAAAACAAAAAACAAAACCAAGTATCAAACGATACTTAAAACAAACCAAGTATCAAATCAATACTTAAAACAAAACATAAAACAAAACCAAGTATCAAACGATACTTAAAACAAACCAAGTATCAAATCGATACTTAAAACAAAACATAAAACAAAACCAAGTATCAAACGATACTTAAAACAAACCAATAACCAAGTACCCATACCAGTTACATTCTCCAAAACAAAACAACTATTTAAACAAACAAAACCTAATAGTCATCAAAAGTGCAGTCTGAGATACTAAAGGGTTCAGTTTCCGCTATCAGTTCTTCATCATAAGTATCACACCAGGAACAAGAAGAAATCCTAAGAAAATATTTAGACTCAAAGAAATGCAAATCACAGTAGTCACGAATACCAGAATCATGCTATACATCAACCCAAGCATTGTCACAATCAGGACAGTAGCCTATGTAGAGGATAGCAAAATAGTCTTCAAGTTGGATAACATCGCGGTTCAACAACAGTCCAACAATCTGTTGTCGCAGCCTCACATTGACTTCCACATAGTTTGACATCGTTATGGTATTTGGATAGTGGATGGTGATCAGAAAAGGTTGTCAAGAGCCTGCTCCATAGCTTGATTTTACTCATCACTGCTTTCAAATTCCCACTCAAAATATGATGCCCAAAATCCATCTCTAGCTTCGAGTTCCATCTGCCATCTCTTGGTCTCTGGCAGCGTTGGTGTCCAGCACATGGTGATGTAATTGATCATTGGGGAGAGGGATTCGTCTGGCATGTTATTTTTCCACCAGTCATTCACCATATCCATTGAGTACTCTAGTCCTTCTAGTGCTTCCCCGCTGTTCTTGCCCGTTGGGTATCCTTTCCATTTGACCAGGAACTGATCATTCCCATGCCACAGGGAGCTGTCTCAGATTTCTTCAACTTCTTATTCATCTTTCTTATCAATGATGATAGGTGCAGGTCGGAAGTAGATCCTTCCAGGGAACTTGCAGTCGTCATTTAGGTGGAATTGCTTGACAGTAGAGGTGTGGAAAACTGCAGTATTGCGGCAGTAGATGTATCCATCCATCTGGACAGTGTAATTTTCTGTATGCTCGTCAAAGGATTAGACCTTAAAAGATCCTCGCTATCGGGGTTGTAGTTTCTTACTGCATCCAATATTGGTGATGAACATGTTGCCATATACCATGAGCATATCACCTTGTGGAATAGGAACATGTTTGCATCATCGCTTGTGAGCAGTGGTGGTGCTTGGGAATCGAGCAGCTTTAACAGCTTGGAAGGCATTTGTCACGAACGTGGCTTAGTGAGGAAAGGGTTTTCACATGACACATGGTTATGAGTCACAGGTATGTTATTGTTTCACGCATATAACCTATTCGGGTTGTATGATTAGTTATGTGTGGGATTTGTGATGCTTTCGCACATGGCTCAAGTATGAGTCATGGGACATGCGCCTGACGAGTATGCCTTACGAGTATGCCTTACGGGCAAGCCTTGTGCATATGATTTATGTTTTGCACATGACCTTATTATGATGTCATGGGTTTCGTGCATATGACTCAGTCGAGTCATATGACTTGTTTATTGCCTTATGATTGGTTTATGAGTTTTGCACATGACCTCGCTATAAGGTCATGGGTTTTGAGCATGTGATCACTTTGGTCACATGATTAGTTTGTTTTGATTTGGTTTTGCACATGTGACCACTTTAGGTCACATGATTAAAGGCGGGAAGAACACTATATAAGGAGGCCGATGCGGCCGAGGAAGATAGGTTCTTCACGCTGTGTTCTAAGTACTTTTCCTACATATTACTTTAACGAATATAAAACACCTTTACGATCTTTATACTTATTGCAACATTATCGTTACGCTAAGAAGCACTTGTTACGAAGACGAGTTAGAGAAAGCTTACGATAGCTGTTTCTGGTAGAAGACAGAGGTCTTGTACTATCGGTGACATAGGCAGAGGCCTAGAGCTATCATAAGACTAGGAAAGAAAGGGAAAGGAAAGATAAGTATCATTTCCCGTCGCCAAGAACTAACTCTCTGAAAGGGGATTGTTACAGCATTATTCCGAATTGCTTGATGGTGGTTTAGGTGGGCATCGGAGGCGGGGACTGAGGAATTTCTGAATAGAGTTGTAGGTAGGAGGGGGTATTGGTGGCCCAAAATTGGTTTGTATGGAAACATTCCCAAGGTATCCGAAAATCCAGCATTGATAAATGCGGCGCGTTCAATGAGGGCTGGTTCCAAGTTGGTTTGTCGTTCATTTATCATGTTCCTAATTCCGGTCTTGACTTCACAGATTTTTCATTCGGCTTGGCCATTAGTCTCATGATGTCCAGCAGCAGCTATAATATGGTTGATTCCGAGGGAGGTTAAGGTTTGCTTCCAGAATCTGGCGGTGAAACAGGGATCAGCATCACTGACAATAGATAATGGGTATCTATGGGGGGTGAATAGGTATTGTTGAAGGTTATTCCAGCTGTCTTTGAAGGAATCGCTAACCTTCATTATTATAAGCCATGTGTATCCAGAAAACCAGTCCATGGCTACTAAGATGGTGTCATATCCACCGGACTTGTTGAATAGTCCTGCGAAATTGATGGTATAGGATTCGAATATTTGGCAAGGTAATTGAAGAGTCTGTGCTTTCCCTTGAGGGAGTTGTGTTCATTCCTTGTTTGCCTGGCAGAGTTCACATTGTTTGACGAAATCGCAGAAGTCCTTTCATATTTCATGCCAGTAAACATATTCTGAGGTGTATTAGAGGTTGCGGTTGGCACTATAGTGTCCTTTGTTATGGATTTCAATAATGACATATTCTCTAATAGTCATTCCCTTGAACATATGGACTTTTGGAATGTATAGGCAATGTTCACTATAATGGGTGCTGGTATGGACCATTTCATTGGATATAGTATAGGGGGCGAGGTCTCCATGTCTGGAGCTATCCATAGCTTTGAAATAGATCGCGTCATGGTGGTATCCTGCTATCATTTAGCTTCAGAAAGAGGAGGTTAATTCTTCTGTAGTTGATCTAATATCTCGTTTATCCTTAATGAGAGATCCTCTTGTTGGTTTGATAGTGGCTTCCTCTTCTTCAAAGGTTTCATAGAGTTGTTGGCGATGCTCGGAAATCATGGGAGGCAAGATAGAAACAATGGTTTCATTGTTGTATACTTGTAAGGGTCCACCGTATAGCGGTCGTGAATCAGGTATGGGGGGAGAGGATGGCGGGGCTCACTGCGGAGGGTGTAGGTAAGATATTGCATCCACATAGGCTGCTGCTTGTTCGAGGTCTTCAAGACCTTTGTGTTGTCTTGGAACAGGATTCAGGGTAAAGGGAGGTTGGGTCGATCCATCTTCATTTATTATTTCTTCTGCTTCTTTTGAAGTGTCGAGACAGGTGTTTTTGGAATCATCAGTAGATATATAGTGCCGTCACTGGTATCTGTTGCTGAATTTAATTTCAGTCTGGTGAAAGGGGCAAGTATTGAGGTAACAGTGGGACCAGTGGAGTCTGCTTTGTTCAAGTTCGAGAGGAGGTGTGCTGCGGAGGGTGCAATTATCTTTCCACTCATCATCAATGTCTTTTCCTCGTTTTGTTCCAGCAGCTCTGTACATAGTATAAGAGAAAGAATTGGAGGAAGCAGCAGAGCTGGCGGTTGCCATCGATGGTTCTTGGTCATAGAAGGTATCGTCATGTCTGTCTTCGCTTTGTCTTGTGTGGTCATGAACAATAGGAGGGTCTGTGAGTTCTTGATTCTCATATAGGTAGGAGAGAGCATCAGCTAAACAGTTCGTTCTCCCAGGGGTATAGATGATTTTTGCATCTTATTTGCTGATCTTGCCTATCCATCGTGTTCTTTTCCTTCCAGGTATCTTTTCTGTTTTAAGATTAGTGAGAGGTTGGTGGTCGGTTACAATGGTGAAAGTATTTCCTATCAGGATGTGGTTGAAAGCGGCAAGAGCATCAATCACAGCAAGGGCTTCCTTGTCCATCGTTCCATAGTTCATCTGTGAATTAGTGAACTTCCTGCCGTATAATGCTGCCGGTCTTGCCATTTCATGAGAGGCTCATTGTCCCACCTATGCTCTAACTCCAACATCCAATACATCAGTAATCAGCCATATAGGGTCTGGTTTACTGTAGTCGATTGGTTATATAACGTTGACGTTTTTAATCAATTCCTTCATATTGGTAAAGGCTTGGTCAGGAGTGTAGGTCTAGACAAATTCTGCATTGCTGGTAAGGTCCGTGAGTGGTGCTGTCACAGTGGCGTGGTGTGGTAGGAACTGGGAGATATAGTTGACTAGTCCTAAGAATTGCATGAGTTCCTTTTGATTTCAGGGTGTTGTCTATTCTATTAAATGGGATATTTTTCTAGGAGCTGCGTGTATTCCTTCGTCATCTATTACATGTCCTAGGATATCGAGCTTATCAGCAAACAGGATTGATTTGTTTCTGCTAGCATAGAACTTAGCTTGTCTTAGTTTGGTACAAATCAAACTTATATGGTAGGTATGTTCTATTTCCGTGTTCGAGAAGATGAGCAGATCATCAATGTAAATCCAGACAAAATGGTGGATGTATTCGCTTAGGAGGTTTTCCATAATTCGCATAAAGGTGGCAGGCACATTCATATCACCTTACAACATAACTCAGCTAATGAAACTTCTGAAGGGTATTTTGAAACTGTTGTAGTGTTGGGATTCTAGATCTAACCTTGTTTGGAAGTAGGCATCGCTCAGGTCAATCTTGCTTCAGAGTCTAGCCCGTCCAACTGCATTCAGGATTTGAGTTTGATTTGGGATAGCAGAGCTGTCCATAACTGTGTTTTCATTCCGTAGTTTGAGGTCAACCAAGGAGCAGATTCTTTTGCCATCTGCTTTAGGTTGAACAAACATAGGAGCGGCACCTGGGACTTCTGCTTGGTAGATGACTCCTCTTCTTTGTTATTGGTTGATCCAGTCACATAGTGGGCTTTTGTATGCGTCAGGGATAGAGTAGGTCAGTTGGTTCTTAAGATTAGAGGGGTCTCAGAGATAGATGTGGTGCTTCACTTCTCTCATAGGCAGTAGTTCTTCGGAAATCTGATCAGGGAAAACATCAGAGTATTTATCCAATAGGCGTTGGGCAGTTGCTTCACAGACTACAGCACACTATTCTCCGCTTGTTGGCTTGCAAGAGACTCTGACCTTCTGGTCTGGGAAATCGATGGTTGATTCCCCACACCTGATTACAGCTTTGTGGTGATTCAGGAATGGCATCCCTATCAAGGCATTGTATTTGGCTAGATTTCCAACTAGCATTTCCTAGGGAGGTAGGACGTCAGAGCTAAGTTGAATAGTTGCGCTGCAGGTTTTATGGCTTGTTGATCTTGATCCCTTTACTGCCATATTGACTGGTATAGGTTGGTTAAGGTCTCGAGCTGGGAGACCATGGACAGAGACAAAGGCATTACTGATCATATCTCTTCCAATTACCCCAGTGTCGAATAGGACTCGCGCCTTCTTGCCATTGATCAGAATAGTACCTTTTAGGGCACTTTGTGTTTTGAATATGGCAGGAGGTCGGACACTATTGCATTCCACATCGATATAGCCGATATGGATCTCCTCATATTCGCTAGATTGGGAATCATTACTATCGCTCTCAATATTGTTCGCCGATACTTCTTGCTTAATCGCCTTTCCTTTCCCTTTCTTCGTAGGGCAGTTCTTTGCCATGTGTCTGGTTTTTCCACATTCGAAACATGCTCCGTTCTGTCGGCTTGATTCTTTAGAGGATTTTGATTTTTTTTGAAAACTCGTGGGGTATCTTCTTCAGAGTTCTTGGAGGGCTTGTATCGTGGTTGCCTATTACTGCTAGAGGATGCCTGTGTTTTGTATGCCTTGGTTTCATAGAGGATGGTGTCCTTTCGTTCTGCTCTTGCAATTATTATTGCAATATCATCATCGTCTTCCTCAAGTGGTTCTACCTCTCGCAGGCAGGTAGGATGCATAGTATTATAGAATCATCGCTTAAGGATATAGTTGGAAATACTTCCTTTTTTCATTCGGTCTGTAACGATCCCTCTTTGGATAGTTAGTGCTTGGCGACGGGGAACGATACTTCTCTTTCTGTCTTCTTCTTCTCTTGTCTTACGATAGCTCTAGGCCTCTGCCTACGTTACCGATAGTACAAGACCCTTGTCTTCTACTGGGACCGCCTATCGTAAGCTTTCTCTAACTCTTCTTCATAAAGTGCCTTTCTTGGCGTAATGATAACGTTGCAATAAAGATAAAGATCGTAAAGGTATTTTATATTCGTTAAAGTAATAAGTAGGAAAAGTACTTAGAACAAAGCGTAAAGAACCTATCTTCCTCGGCCGCATCAGCCTCCTTATATAGTGTTCTTCCCGTCTTTGGTCATGTGACCTAAAGTGGTCACATGTGCGAAACTAAATCATAACAAACTAGTCATATGACCAAAGTGATCACATGCTCAAAACCCATGACCTCATAGCGAGGTCATGTGCAAAACTCATAAACCAATCATAACACAATAAACAAGTCATATGACTCGACTGAGTCATATGCACGAAACCCATGACATCATAATGAGGTCATGTGCGAAACATAAATCATATGCGCAAGGCTTACCCATAAGGCACACTTGTACGGCATACTCGTTAGGCGCATGTCCCATCACTCATACTTGAGCCATGTGCGAAAGCATCACAAATCCCACACATAACTAATTATATAAGCCGAATAGGTCATATGCATGAAACAATAACATACCTGTGACTCATAACTATGTGTCACGTGAAAACCCTTTCCTCGCTAAGTCACGTTCGTGACACGGTCCTTATATATCATTCGATCTGTAGCTACATCTGTGATTCTTTTGACATGCGTTCTATTAACTTGCTGGAGCTGCTTGAATTTATTGTATAGGAGGTTGTTGGGGATAGGGGATTGGAATCGGCCTTTCAGGTAATCGAGAACTGTAGATCCTCTTAATCTTACATTACCACAATAATCCTTATAGTATTAGTGGTATGCGTCGGTTGCCTTTCCTTCACAGAATGATCAAATGTATAGTCTGGTTGTAGCGTCTTACACATCTTTCCCTTGCAGGAGGAGATAGTGTATGAGTTCCATCAACCATCGGTCAAAGGCTTCGGGTTTGAGGTCTTTTCCTTCTCCTGTAAACTTTACTGAGAGGTGGAGTTTAAAATTAGAGGGTTTAAATGCTGTAGGTACTTCCTCTTCTTCAGGTCAAGCCCGAGATTTTCCTTATCCAGAGGGCCCTCCTTCTGTACTAGCCATGTTTGATTCGCTACTGGATTTGAAGTTGATTGGAGATTCAAAGGAAGGCGTTTTTGCTGGAGTAGAAGGGAATTCTCCTGGAGGCTGTGTTTCTTCCGTGTTTGCAGATTCTCCTGGCTCCTTAGCAGAGTGCCGGGTTTGTTTCTTTCTTGTAAGGTCTTGTCGTGGGATTTGCTTGCCACTCCTAGTCATCAATGACTCTATGTTGAATTTGAGATAAAGCTGAATATGCCGTGATTCTGCCGCTTCTCTCCGCTAGCATTCTGAGGTGGATATCGATAGGTTAATCAGGCCCAAATCCGAGGACAGGTTCTTAGCCACTTGCGGAGGTTAAAAAAATGTAACGTGTTCACAAGGTGCTACTCACCTTATCGGTAATAGATACGATAGTTGGCAGGTGGCCTGCTCTTCCAGAGGGGAGGCAAGAGCTGAGAACTAATGGAGGCTTCGAGGGTGTACTGAAAAACAAAGAAGTAACCGTTCAACCAAGTATAGTGAAATACGGTCTGTCGAAGTCTGCCTTTTCTATTGTAAAAACAGGCAGTCTTTAAATACACAAATCTGTTCCTGTCTAGCATGAACGAAACTAATCAAAGGTATTAATCGATACGCTTTGGTAAAACTAATTAAGTATCAAAGCAATACTTAAAACAAAACATAAAACAAAACCAAGTATCAAGCGATACTTAAAACAAAATATA
Source organism: Tuber melanosporum (assembly GCF_000151645.1). NCBI lineage: Eukaryota > Fungi > Ascomycota > Pezizomycetes > Pezizales > Tuberaceae > Tuber > Tuber melanosporum. The sequence goes on along the minus strand of NW_003298850.1, from coordinate 130,237 downwards.
AAACAAAACCAAGTATCAAATGATACTTAAAACAAACCAGGTATCAAAGCGATACTTAAAACAAAACATAAAACAAAACCAAGTATCAAATGATACTTAAAACAAACCAAGTATTAAATCAATACTTAAAACAAAACATAAAACAAAACCAAGTATCAAATGATACTTAAAGCAAACCAATAACCAAGTACTCATACCAGTTACAGCATTGGTGTCTATGCTGTAATAATGAAGGGTAGAAGGACTGAGTTAATTCTTGTAAAAAAGAGGAAAGATGAGGAAAGAACTAGTAAAAGAGACAGACTTGACCTCAATTCCTACCAATATGCAATTGAGATCCACCTGCCATACCTTATCCCTTTTATGAAAGGTCTGGATAGACCTTCTGACAACATCTACCTAGCTGCAAATAATGCTTCCCAGCATGGTAGTGAGGAAAATGAAAAAAGAATTTCAGGCAGACTGTGGTTTCAAAAAACTCCCTAGGCCACCCAACTCTCCAGATCTCAATCCTATTAAGAACACCTAGGCACTACTCATAAGAGCTCTCAGAAAGCGATTCTTCTGATTTGAAAGAAGGTTCCATAGTGCTGCTGAATTATTTCAGGTAGCAAAGCAGGAGTGGGATTTAATTCCCCAAAAGCCATTAGATGTTGGATAGAAAGAATGCCTGAGAGAATTCATGCAGTTTTGGATGCAGATGGAGGTCAAACAAAATGGTAATTGGATTTCTTTGAAGCTTAGGTTATTCACTTTTATCTATTCCTTAATTGGCTTTGTATTTTGATTTTTTATATGGTTAAATTCAGTAAGTATTGTGGTTGTAGTTGCCAGGCAGGAGTGTAATTATTAAAC
>NW_003298850.1:127964-129285 GCF_000151645.1 Tuber melanosporum | reverse complement strand
TGAGGGAACGCAATATTACCTCGTTGAGACCAACTGTACTCAACAAGTACCTCGACATATGTTGCATCGTATACCTAGACGATGTACAGTCGTGTCCGGAAAGTTTTCATACCCCTGAAGTGCAACCCCGTAACACCTTATTACTACAACAACCCTCCTCACCATGGCCTTTCCACATAACCTAAGAGTAAGAGAAGACCTGAATAAGGAAATTTATACTCTGTATAAACATACAGATATGGGATATGATAAAATTTCTAAGTCTTTAGGTGTATCCAAGTCAACTATTCAGTCTGTAGTCAAAAGAGCTCAATCTAGGAGTAGAAACACTCACCATGCAAAAAGAAGTGAAAGACCAATCAAGATTACCAACATAAAAGGAAAGATAGTGGAGTCAGTTATCGATGCCAAGCCTCATTTAGCCTTATGTGACATTATCAAAAAAGCGAATATTGGTCTTGGTAAAACCACTATTGATAAGATCACATCTGAAGCTGGTTTTAAGCTTCTGATACCTAAGAAAAGGCCTTTTTAGAGAAAAGGACAAAAGGAGAAAAGAAGAGACTTTGCTAAAAGAAGGAGGAACTGGAAAGGGGCATGGAATTGGGTTGTTTTTGTGAATGAAGCTACTATTATTTATGATCCAAATCCAACAAAAAGAAAGGTCAGAGTTAGACTTGGTGAAGAGTGGGAAGAAAAAAACTTAAAGCCTAGCTTTAAGTCTGGAAGGACTAGCATTGGAGTATATGCTGCAATGATGAAGGGAGGAAAGACTTAGTTAATTCTTGTGAGAAAGAGAAGGGAGGAGGAAAGAACCAGTAAAAGAGACAGACTTGGCCTAAACTCTCACAAATATTCAACTGAGATCCACCAGCCTTACCTTATTCCTTTTATAGAGGGTCTAGATAGACCTTTTGACAATATTTACCTTACTGCAGACAATGCTTCCTGGCATAGTTGTGGGAAAAATCGAAAATTAGAAGCAGACTGTGGTTACAAAAAACTCCCTTGGCCACCCAACTCACCAGATCTCAATCCTATTAAAAACACATGGGCACTACTCAAAAGAGCCCTTACCAAGTGATTCTCCAGACTGAAAAGAAGGCCTCATAGTGTAGCTGAATTGTTTGAAGCAGCAAAAGAAGAGTGGGATTTAATTTCCCAAGAAAAGTTGGATGGATAGATAGATAGGATACCTGAGAGAATGCAAGCTGTACTGGATGCAAATGGAGGCCATACAAAATGGGAATAATGTTTTTTTATTGTCTACTAGCAATACTATCAGGTTTTCTTTAATTGAATTCTTTACATATTTTTGAAA
>NW_003298850.1:99797-127608 GCF_000151645.1 Tuber melanosporum | reverse complement strand
ATTCAGTGCTTCATGGTATTCTGAAACTTTTATCGAAGATTCATGGAAGGATTTAGCAGGCTTGCTAAACCACTCTATAACCTAACCAAAAAAGACAAGAAATGGAATGAGAAGAAACAAGACAAAAAGCATAAGATGTTATCAGGACTCATCAGATATCAGCAACAATACTGGTCTATTTCAATCTGAACCGAAGAACAATGATTGAAACAGATGCCTCAAAATATGTCTGCTCAGGCATACTGCCACAACGATGTAAAGATAGAAAATAGAGGCTAGTGTCTTATTAGTCTAAAACAATAATCCCAGTAGAATACAACTACGATGTTGTCAACAAAGAACTATTAGTAATAGTTCAAGTACTGAAAGAATGGAGGAGATACATCCTGAACAATACCCATCCAGTCCAGTTTCTCACTGATCAGAAGAATCTGGTCCTGTTTATGACCACGAAGGAATTAAACAATTGCTAGATAAGATGGATGGAATACCTCAGCAAATACAACTTCAAGTTCGAATATTGATAAGAAAAAGAGAGCAGAAAGCCTGATGCTCTTACAAGAATCGCAAGCGACAAATCACAAACAAAAGAGAGTGAAAGGGTCAAACAGAAAACTAGGATACCTTTACTAAAAGAATACTTTGAGGCCATAGAAGTGGTACGGTTTAAGGAAGACAATGAAAGAATCAAGGAAGCCAGTGCATGAGAAAAGGAATTTGAGGAAATAAGGAAAGACATAAAAGACAGAAAAGCGGAGAATAGGTGGCCTTAGGGCTATGCCAATAGAAGGACGACTACCTGTGGTATAAAGGAAAGATATAGGTACGGATAAAGAGATAAGGATGGGCCTTATATAAAAACATCACAATATCCCGACAGTAGGACATGGAGGAATAACAAAAGCTACAGAACTGGTCAGCAGACACTACTACTGGCCTGGTCTTCGAGAAACAGTTAAGTAGTATTTCAAAAATGGCAACATATCCAAAAGAATGAAAGCAGTCTAACATGTATCTTATAGACTACTACAACCAAACAAAGTACTAACGAAATGTTAACAATCTATATCAATGGATTTCATCCCAGACCCACCTGAGCCAGACTACTTTGATGCTATTCTAGTAATAGTTGATTCTCTGACTAACATGAGTCACTTCATCCCATGTAGGAAGGATATGATGGCATGTCTATTTATCCACACTATCTTGAAGAAAATATTCAGGCTTCACAGACTACTCAAAGTCATCATCACTGTAATGTGTTCGCAAGGTGCTAATCACGTTATCGGTAAGGAGTACGATAGTTGGCAGGTGGCCTGCTCTTCCGGAGAGGAGGCGAGAGCTGAGAACTAAAGGAGGCTTCGAGGGTGTACTGAGAAACAAAGAGGTAACCGTTCAACCAAGTATATTGAAATACTGTCTGTCGAAGTCTGCCTTTTCTATTGTAGAAACAGGTGGTCTTTAAATACACAAATCTGTTCATGTCTAGCATGAACGAAACTAATCAAAGGTATCAAGCGATACACTTTGGTAAAACTTCTTAAGTATCAAAGCGATACTTAAAACAAAACATAAAACAAAACCAAGTATCAAACGATACTTAAAACAAACCAAGTATCAAAGCAATACTTGAAACAAAACATAAAACAAAACCAAGTATCAAACGATACTTAAAACAAACCAAGTATCAAAGCAATACTTGAAACAAAACATAAAACAAAACCAAGTATCAAACGATACTTAAAACAAACTAAGTATCAAAGCGATACTTGAAACAAAACATAAAACAAAATCAAGTATCAAACGATACTTAAAACAAACCAAGTATCAAAGCGATACTTGAAACAAAATATAAAACAAAACCAAGTATCAAAGCGATACTTGAAACAAAACATAAAACAAAACCAATAACCGAGTACCCGTACCGGTTACATTCCCCAAAACAAAACAACTGTTTAAACAAACAAAACCTAATAATCATCAAAAGCAGATTCCGAGAAACTCATGGCTTCAGTTTCCGCAAGAAATTCCTCATCATAAGTATCACACCAGGGGCAGGAGGAAACTCTAAGGAAACACTTAGACTCGAAGAAATCTAAATCACAGTAGTCACGAATACCAGATTCGTGCTGTACATCAACCCAAGCATGATCACAATCAGGACAGTAGTCAATCCAGAGGATTTCGAAATAGTCTTCCAGTTGGATAGCATCGCGGTTCAACAACAGTCCAACAATCTGTTGTCGCTGCCTCACATTGAGCTCCACATAGTTTGACATCGTTATGGTTTTCGGATGGTGATTGGTGACTAGATAAAGTTGTTGAGATCCTGCTCCATAGCTTGATTCTCCTCATCACTACTCTCGAATTCCAATTCAAAGTGTGGTGCCCAAAATCCATCTCTAGTTTCGAGTTCTGCATGCCATGGTTCAGTTTCTGACATCGTGGGTGTCCAGCACATAGTGATGTAGTTGATTGTTGGGGGAAGGGATCCATTCGGCATATTGTCTTTCCACCATTCATTCACCATATCCATAGCATGCTCTAGTCCTTCCAGTGGTTCCCAGCTGTGTTCACTCGTTGGATATCCTTTCCATTTGACTAAGAATTGATCATTTCCATGCCAAAGGCGGTGCTCTCGGATTTCTTCAACTTCCCATTCATTTTTCTTCTCAATGATGATAGGTTCGGGTCGAGAGTGGGTTCTTCTAGGGAACTTAGAATAGTCATTTGGGTGGAATCGTTTGACAGCAGAGGCGTGGAATACTACAGTATTGCGGCGGTACATGCGTCCATCCATCTGGACAGTGTAGTTCTCTGTATGTTCGTCAAAGGATAAGACCATAAAAGGTCCTCGCCATCAGCGTTGCAGTTTCTTGCTGCGTCCAACATTGGTAATGAACATGTTTCCATGTACCATGAGCATATCACCTGGTAGGATAGGGACATGTTTGCGTCGTCGCTTCTGAGCAGTAGTGGTGCTTCGGAATCGGGCAGCCTTAACAGCTTGGAAGGCATCATTCCGAATTACTTGGTGGCGGTTTAGATGGTCATCAGAGGCAGGGACTGAGGAGTTCTTAAATAGTGTTGTAGGTAGAAGGGGGTATTGACGGCCAAAGACTACCTTGTATGGTGACATCCCCAAGGTATCTGAAAATCCGGCATTGATATATGCAGCGAGCTCAACAAGGGCTGGTTCCCAGTTGGTTTGTCGTTCATTGATCATATTCCTAATTCCGGTTTTAATCTCGCGGATTTTTCGTTCTGCTTGGCCATTAGTCTCATGGTGTCCAGGGGCAGCCATAATGTGGTTTATTCCGAGGGAGGTCAAGGTTTGCTTCCAGAATCTAGCGGTAAAGTAGGGATTAGCATCACTGACAATAGATAAGGGATACCCATGGGGGGTAAACAGGTATCGTTGGAGGTTATTCCAGGTGTCTTTGGAGGAATCGGTAACTTTCATCGGAATGAGCTAGGTATATCCAGAAAATCGGTCCACAGCTACCAAGATGGTGTCACATCCAGTGGATTTGTTGAATGGTCCTGCGAAATCGATGGCATATGATTCGAATATTTCACATGGTAGTTGGAGGGTCTGTGCCTTTCCTTCAGGTAGTTGTGTTCGCTCCTTGTTTGCCTGGCAGAGTTCACATTGTTTGATGAAATCACGGAAATCTTTGCACATCTCAGGCCAGTAAACATATTCTGAAGCATATTGAAGGTTGCGGTCCGCGCTGTGGTGTCCTTTGTTGTGAATCTCGGATATGACATATTCTCTAATCGTCATTCCGTTGAACATATGGCCTTTTGGTACGTATAGGCAATGTTCTCCATAACGGGTGCTGGTAAAGACCATTCCGTTGGATATGTTGTAGGGGGCAAGGTCTCCATGCCTGGAGCTATCCATGGCTTTGAAGTAAATCGAATCATGGCGGTATCCTGCTATCATTTGGCTTCGGAAAGAGGAGGTTAATTCTTCTGTCGTTGATCTAACATCTCGTTCATCCTCGATTAGGGATCCTCTTGTTGGTTCAATAGAGGTTTCCTCTTCCTCAAAGGTCTCGTAGAGTTGATGCCGATGCTCGGGAATAGTAGGGGGTATGACCGAGACAATGGTTTCATTGTTGTATACGCGTAAGGGTCCACCATATAGTGGTGGTGAATCGATCATGTGAGGAGAGGATGGCGGGGCTAACTGTGGGGGGTGTAAATAGGATATTGCATCCACGTAGGCTGCTGCTTGTTCGACTTCTTCAAGACCTTGGTATCATGTTGGAGCAGGATTAAGGATATGAGGAGATTGGGATGACTCATTTTCATTGATCATCTCTTCTTCTCCTTCTGCGGTGTCGAAGCTGGTGTCTTTGGAATCATTAGCAGGCATATTGTACGGTCGCTGGTATCTGTTTCCGAACTTAATCTCAGTCTGGTGAAAAGGGCAGGTGTCGTGGTAACAGTGGGACCAGTGGAGTCTGCTTTGTTCAAGTTCGTGAGGAGGTGTGCTGCAGAGCGTGCAATTGTCTTTCCATTCTTCATCAATGTCCTTTCCTCGTTCTGTTCCAGCAGCACCGTACATCGTGTAAGAGAAAGGATTGGAGGGAGCGGCAGAGCTGGCGGTAGCCATCGATGGTTCTTGTTCATAGGAGGTGTCGTCAGGGCTGTCCTCGCTCTGTCTTGTGCGGTCGTGAACAAGAGGGGGGTTTGCGATGTCTTGATTCTCATATAGGCGGGAGAGAGCATCAGCTAAATAGTTCGTTCTTCCAGGGGTATAGATGATTTTTGCATCGTATTTGCTGATCTCGCCTATCCATCTTGTCCTTCTTCTTCCAGGTATTCTTTCTGTTTTAAGATTAGTGAGAGGTTGGTGGTCGGTAACAATAGTGAAGGTATTGCCCATCAGGATGTGATTGAAAGCAGCGAGAGCATCAATCACAGCAAGGGCTTCCTTGTCTGTTGTTACATAGTTCATCTGTGAGTTAGTGAATTTCCTGCTGTGTAATGCCGACGGCCTTGCCGTTTCATAGGAGGCCCCTTGTCCAACACATGCTCCAACTCCAACATCCTATGCATCAGTAATCAGCCATATCGGTTCTGGTTTACTATAGTCGATAGGTTGAATAACGTTAGCGTTTCTAATCAATTCTTTGATGTTCGTAAAGGCTTGGTCATGAGTGTGGGTCCAGACAAATTCTGCATTGCCGGTAAGGTCTGTGAGCGGCGCTGTCACAGTGGCGTGGTGTGGGAGGAACTGGGAAATATAGTTGACTAGTCCTAGGAATCGCATGAGTTCCTTTTGATTCCGGGGTGTTGACCATTCCGTTAAACATGCTATTTTTCCAGGGGCTGCATGTATTCCTTCATCATCTATAACATGTCCTAGGATATCGAGTTTATCGGCAAACAGAATTGATTTGTTTCTGCTAGCGTAGAATTTAGCTTCCCTTAGTTTGGTACAAACCAATCCTATATGGTAGGCATGTATCTATTTCGGTGTTCGAGAAGATGAGAATATCATCAATGTAAACCCAAACAAAATGGTGGAGGTATTCGCTTAGGAGGTTTTCCATAATTGGCATAAAGGTGGCGGGCGCATTCATATCACCTTGTAACATAACTCGGCTAACGAAACTTCCGAAAGGTGTTTTGAAACTGTTATAGCGTTCGCTTTCTGGATCTAACCTTGTTTGGAGGTAGGCATCGCTTAAGTCAATCTTACTTCGGAATCTAGCCCGTCTAACTGAATTTAGGATCTGGTTTTGGTTTGGGATAGCGGAGCTGTCCATTACCGTGTTTCGTTCCGTAGCTTGAGATCAACCAAGGGGTGGATTCTTTTGCCATCTGCTTTGAGTTGAACAAACATAGGAGCGGCACCTGGGGCTTCTGCCCCGTAGATGACTCCACTTCTTTTTTGTTGGTTGATCCAATCACAAAGTGGGCTTTTGTATGCGTCAGGAATAGAGTAGGTGGGTTGGTTCTTGAGATTGGAGGGGTCTCGGAGGTGGATGTGGTGGTTCACCTCTCTCATAGGCGGTAGTTCTTCGGGTATTTGATCAGGAAAGACATCAGAGTACTCATCCAATAGTCGTAGTGCCGTTGCTACACAGACTGCGGCCCGGTATTCTCCGCTTGTTGGCTTGGATGAGACTCTGACCTTTTGATCTGGAAAATTGATGGTTGATTCCCCACACCTGATTATAGCTTTGTGGCGGTTCTGGAATGGCATACCTATTAGGGCATCGTATTTGGCTAAATTTTCAACCAGCATTTCCTGGGGGGGTAGGACTGCAGAACCAAGTCGAATGGTCGTACTACAGGTTTTATGGCTTGTGGATCGTGATCCTTTTACTCCCATATTGACTGCTATGGGTTGGTTAAGGTCTCGAGTGGGGAGTCCATGGACAGAGACAAAGGCATTACTGATCATATCTCTTCCGATTGCGCCAGTGTCGAATAGGACTCGAGCCCTTTTGCCATTAATCAGGATAGTACCTTCCAGAGTGGTGTGTGCTTTGAATGTAGCCGGAGGTCGAACACTGTTGCATTCCACGTCGATATATCCGATGCGGATTTCTTCATATTCACTGGATTTGGCGTTATCGCTTTCAACATTGTTGGCCGACGCCTCTTGCTTAATTGTCTTTCCTTTTCCTTTCTTTGTAGGACGGTTCTTTGCCACTTGCCCTGTTTTTCCACATTCAAAACATTCTTCTTTTTGCCGTCTCGATTCTTTGGAGGATTTTGTTTTCTTCTTGAAAACCCATGGGGTATCGTCTTCAGAGTTGCTGGAGGCTTTGTGTCGTGGCTGGCTGTTCCTATTAGAGGATGTCTCTGTTTTGTAGGCCTTGGTCTCATGGAGAATGGCGTCCTTTCGTTCTGCTCTTGCAATTATTACTGCAATATCATCGCCATCTTCCTCGAGTGGTTCTACTTCTCACCGGAGGGTAGGGTGCATGGTGTCGTAGAATCGTGGCTTCAGGATGTATTTGGAGATACTTCCTCTCTCCATTCGGTCCTTATACATTATTAGGTCCGTAGCCACATCGGTGATTCGCTTGACATGCTTTCCGTTAACTTGCTGGAACTGGTTGAATTTGTTGTATAGGAGGTCGTTGGTTATAGAGGATTGGAATCGTCCTTTCAGGTAATCGAGAACTGTAGATCCTCTTAATCTTACATTCCCGCCGAAATCCTTATAGCATTGGTGGTATGCGTCGGTTGCCTTTCCTTCACAGAATAATCCAATGATAAGTCCGGTTATAGGGTCTTCCACATCTTTTCCTTGTAAGAGTAGGAAGTGTGAGAGTTCTGTTGCCCAGCGTTCAAAGGCTTCAGGTTTGAGGTCTTTCCCTTCGCCTGTGAACTTCGGTGGGAGGTGGAGTTTAAACTTAGGGGGTTCAAAGGCTGTGGGTACCTCCTCTTCTTCAGGCCTTGCCCGAGATTTCCCTCCTCCAGAAGGCCCTCCTCCTGTGCTAGCCATATCTGATTCGCTACTAGATTCGGGGTCGCTTGGAGGTTCAAAGGAAGGCTTCTTTACCGGGGTAGAGGGGAATTCTCCTGGAGGTTGTGTATCTTCCGTGTTTGCAGGATTGCCCGGCTCTTTAGCAGAGCGCCGCGGTTGTTTCTTGCTTGTCAGGTCTTGCCGTAGGATTTGCTTCCCACTCCTGGTCGTCAAAGACTCTATCTTGGGTATGAGATGAAGCCGAATATGCTGAGATTCTGCCACTTCTCTCCGCTAGCGTTCTGAGGTGGATATCGATAGGTTGATCAGGCCTAAATCCGCGGACAGGTTCTTAACCACTTGCTGAGGTTAAAAAAATGTAACTTGTTCGCAAGGTGCTAATCACGTTATCGGTAAGGAGTACGATAGTTGGCAGGTGGCCTGCTCTTCCGGAGAGGAGGCGAGAGCTGAGAACTAAAGGAGGCTTCAAGGGTGTACTGAGAAACAAAGAGGTAACCGTTCAACCAAGTATATTGAAATACTGTCTGTCGAAGTCTGCCTTTTCTATTGTAGAAACAGGCGGTCTTTAAATACACAAATCTGTTCATGTCTAGCATGAACGAAACTAATCAAAGGTATCAAGCGATACACTTTGGTAAAACTTCTTAAGTATCAAAGCGATACTTAAAACAAAACATAAAACAAAACCAATTATCAAACGATACTTAAAACAAACCAAGTATCAAAGCGATACTTGAAACAAAACATAAAACAAAACCAAGTATCAAACGATACTTAAAACAAACCAAGTATCAAAGCGATACTTGAAACAAAATATAAAACAAAACCAAGTATCAAACGATACTTAAAACAAACCAAGTATCAAAGCGACACTTGAAACAAAACATAAAACAAAACCAATAACCGAGTACCCGTACCGGTTACAATCACGGATTGAGGAACTCTCTTCACCTCAAGCGTATAGAAGGAAACCACAGCAAAACTCAGAATTAAAAGACAATTAAGCACAGTATTCCATCCACAAACGGATGGACAGATTGAAAAGATAATTGGGATTCTGGAGTAATATCCACACATATATGTCAACTATCAACAGGACAACTGGAGCAAATTACTACCAATAGTAGAACCTGCTTACAACAATGGATGTCAAGAGACAATTAAGATGAGACCCTTTTAGGCAAATTATGGACGACATCTAGAACATCAGGCCATAGGTCATGTATTACCTAAGATGATAATGGAAAACGAAGATATGATCCAATTATACAAAAACCTATGGTAGATAAGAGTCTCAGCCCAATTACACCAAAAGTACTACTACATTCAATTGAGAAAATCATATCCGAACCTACACCCTTGAAATATGGTGTAGTTGCTAGTATACAATCTGCATATAACGTGGCCATCAATGAAATTGGATTACAAGAAAATCGGACCATTCCAGATACAGGAAAATGTAGGTGACTGAGCGTATAAGCTCAATCTTGCTCTCTTTATACAAAGACACAATGTATTTTACATCTTTCTTATCAAACCCTATACAGATAACAAATTCTCATCACAAACAATAACTTCTCCACGGATTGAACTCGAAGAGAAACCTGAATACGAACTTGAATCAATAATTGACTCTCACTTACACTACCGTCATCTTCAGTACTGTGCAAAGTAGACTTGTTACTCTGCATGACACGATCAAGAGTGGTATCCCACCACAAACTTCACAAACCCACCAGATGCCATTAAGCAGTTCCACCAACACTATCCCCGCAAACCAGCCACCGACTGTGGAGGACTCTCCTGTTAGGGAGAGACAACTTGATAGACTTCTAAGTTGTCTAGGCCAATCGAGATTCGTTTCTGTAGATGGAGATTGTCTAGGAAGGCTCGAACTTTACTCGCTTCGTTTATAACTACTAGGAGTGAAGTAAAATCGGTAAAGTAAAATAAAATTGTAAAAATAATATTATATTGTTAAGGTCTCTTCTCCGTTGCTTGTTGATGTCTAAAGCTTAGGAGGCACTTCGATATTTATATTCCGCGTCTGAGTGTTCGCAGACTATATCTAGTTATTATACAACTATGTAATTCTTCAATTGTTATTCGCGATGTCAAGTTGTCTTCCAATGTGCAAATACCTGTGAACCCTGAAAACCATCACACCCTCTTCAGTAATTACGATATTTCTTTTTAGGAAGCTTGCTGTCCCCAATAGTAATATCCCAATTAGCAGAGTCTTTGGACTTATGGCCTAGTTCTTAAGTCGAACTGAGTTGGCTCCAATTGTCTTCGCCATTGATAAAATGATCAGTTTTATCCATAGCTATATCTGCAAAGGTGGTCATCATTACAACCATCATAGGTCGTCTGACTCCGATCCTTTGTAACTCCATACCCAACAGATAGATTTTCTTTGGATGACTTCCTATCAACTCGCAGGAAGCTATTCCACCAGATTTGTAGTTACTCCCGCAGTCGGCAACCCTTGGTTGCTCTCTGGGTAGTAGGTTTCAGTAACCATTGTAGTATTGAGAATTATCCTATGGCTATGACGTGTTCCGAAACCCAGTTGCAACACTCCGTAAAGTTTGTTGGCTTCTTTAGTAGTGTCCTTTTGGAGTTCTAGACTCTTCTGATAGATGTAAATGTATTGGTCTCTAGTAGAGATCCTTTACCATTTGATACCATCTTCTTATGCGAAATCGTCCCGTTACTTACGGCCCATGCCAAAGGTGTCATGTCGTCGAGGCCAAGTAACCCTCTGAGTAGCTGACAGAATCACTCCGTTCCACTTCTCAGACCTAGCCGAAGGTCCCCTCTCATATATCCTGTGAACAGGATCCGGTCGGACGGACGGCGACAACGTATATGATGTTATCCTATCACCTTCAATTCTGTGGTAATATAGTCACAGGACGCAACTGAGATTGATATGTATGATGACGCGCGGGCCCCGTAAGGGAGCCGGAGGGGGGTGTTGGAGACCAGAGATTCCGATTCTGAGTAGGGTTACTCTACTTAGGGTAGTTCCTAGGTATCGGGTTCTGGTATTCCTAACATCTCCAGACAGTCAAGACGACTGTTGGGTCACAGTTAGCCCAACTAAGCCCCCTGCAGATGCAGCCAAATGGGAATTGATAGCAGATAAGGACAGACTACAAGAAGAAGAACTGAACCACACCATGTATAGTGGAATGGTGTGCACAGATGACAGATGCATGGTACTCAAGGACACTAAGGAGTATCATATCTGGTCCCCAACTGATAGAAATGAGATAAAAACCTGTGATGAGAAGAACGAAAGCCATGAATAGGCAAAGGAATAGCCCATGGCTCCAACACAGCCAAGACACTACAAAATTGACTGGCAGAACAGCACCAGAAAGTACTGCTCCTACTACCAACAACAGAAGATTGAGGTGGTAAGGAAAGAAAGAGCTCCAAGAATGGAGCCTAGGAAGAGGGGAGATAAAAATGTGTATGCCTCCAAGCATGAAATATATTAAAAGATCATCAGGCAAAGGGAAATGATCATTCGGCATGAAGGAACCATCATGGAGTTATAATAACAAAAGGTACGGATGGATACAATGGTCGTGGTAATCCACAAGGTGTATAAAAACAAAATCAGTTACATCAAAGAACAACTCTGGAAGTGAGAAAGCAAAGTGAAAGACTTGCATGACTTTTCAAGAGACAAACACTAGAAAACTAATTGCAATGTGAGGAGGGTCCGACATGTGGGGGGCAGGATCTGCGGAAAAAGGTACTAAGCCTGATGGGACTCATACTTAGGAGGAGAGAAGCTAATATCTTGAATGTAGCTTGGCATGGAAATGGTTTTCAAATAACTCATGAATATGAATCAAAGGTATGTTATTGTTTCATGTATAAGACTCATTTGGGTCATAAGACTTGTTGTGTTATGATTCGTTATATTTCACACATGACTCAATTATGAGTCATGGGATGTGCACTTGGCAAGTATGCCTTGCAAGGTTATCTTGCAGGTATGCCTTGTACATAAGATTTATGTTTTGCACATGACCTCATTTTGAGGTCAAGGGTTTCGCACATGTGAGGACTTGGGGTAATATGACTTGGTTATTATATAATGATTGGTTTATGAGTTTTTGCACATGACCTTGATATCAGGTCATGGGTTTCATGCATGTGACCACTTTGGTCATATGACTAGTTTGTTATGATTTGGTTTCGTGCACGTGACCACTTTGGGTCATATGACTTGGGGTAGGAAGACTATTATATATAGAAGCTGGTACAGCCATGGAGGATAGGGTCTTCACGTGTTGTTCTTAGTACTTTTCCTCATCGTTGCTGTCGATTTACCTCAGAGCGTTCCTTTCACATCCACGATAGGCTTTGATGCTAGGGATTCTGGGTGAGATATCGGAGTTATCAGAGTAGTTCTTGGGGTTCTTGGTATTAAGGTCTATGTGCATTGAGTAGCGGATTACTTGTTTGCACCGTTTCGTCACTTGCAGGTTTTCTAGCGATACTGGTACTTCAAGCACTTCAACCTGGTCGTTTATGAGCCCCTTTCCGTATAATGTCTTCGGCTTCTTATCTATCTTCTACTCGCAGGTTTTGCATTTAATGGGAGGGGATAAAACATGGTGTTTGGGGGGATCACCCCTGTCATTCTTTGAACTAGCTCATGTTTGTTGGGTTAAGGGAGTTCTTAGTTCTCGCAATACAAAAAGCCCTTGGGAGAGACTAATAACCTTCCCAAGTTTCAACTAGTCCTACTAGCCACATCATTCCTCAAGTAGCCGGGCAGGAACCACTCGGCCTCCCCTTATAACTATACATTTCTATGGTCTCAACCCTACAATGTTCTTTATGACCGTTTCCTTGAAACTTTGTCCTTGTTGCATTTACAGTAGTTTAGTTAGGTGTCACTTCCTCACTTCGGTAGGGATGGCTTTGACCCTGAAAAATCATACCCTCTGGTAGGCTATTGTTGTTCCCTGGAGTGGTGAGGGATGATTGGCTACCAAACACTCGTACTGTCTTTGTGTTCTGGTGGTTCAGTTGTAGATTGTAATTGGTGGCTTTATGTTAGGTGGAAACACTCTGATAGACTTCAGATTTGTTGAGGCCAATCGAAATTCATTTCTGTAGACAGAGATTGTCTAGAAAGGCTCAGATTCACTCTTTTCATTTATGACTACTAGGAGCGAAGTAAAATCGGTAAAGTAAAATAAAATTGTAAAAACAATAGTATAGTGTTAAGGTCTCTTCTCCGTTGCTTGATGATGTCTACAGCTTGGGAGATACTTCAATATTTATATTCCATGTCTGAGTGTTCATGGACTACATCTGTTTATCATGCCACTATGTACCTTTCTAATTATAACTCACAATGTCGGGTATTCTTGAAAGGTGCGAACACCTGGAGACCCTGAAAATCCCCACACTCTTTTTGCTAATTACGATATAACTAACTCAGAACCATACTGTTCCCAATAGTAGTTATCCAATCTTTAGAGTCTTTAGACTTGTGGCTTAGTTCTCAAGTTGAACTGAGTTGGCTCCAATTGTCTTCATTATTGATGAAATGATCAGTTTCATCTGCGGGTTGTATCTGCAAAAGTAGTCGTAATCACAATCCTTTTTTGATCACCTGACTTTAAACCTCCAAAACTTCTTACCCAACCTATAAATGTTTTCTGGAAGGCTTCCTACTAATTCACAGAATGCTATTCTACCAGATTGACAATTATTCCCTCAGTGGGCAACTCTTGGTTGCTTTGAGTAAAAGGATTTTGATCACTGTTGTAGTATGGAAAGTTGTCTTCGTAACTATAACGTGTTGCGAAACCTGGTTGCAACACTCTGTGAAGTCTAATAACTTTTATAGTAGTGTTTCTCAGTGTTTTAGACTTTTTGGGATATTGTAGGGTGGGTGTGAATGTATTGGTCTCTTGCTGAGATACTTTACCATTCAATATCATCTCGTTGTACGGAAACGTCCTGTTACTTACAGCCTATGCCAGAGATATCACATATTTGAAACCTAGTAACCCACTGAGTAGTTGACAGGTTTACTCCATTCTACTTCTCAGATTTAGCCGAAGGTCCCCTCTCATATATCCTGCGAACTGGGTGCGGTTAAATGGACGGCAGCGACGTATATAGTGTTATTCTGACACCTTTAACTCTGTGATATTATAGTAACAGGACACATCTGCGAGTAATATGTATGATGAGGTGCATGCCCCTTAAGAGGGCCAGAGTGGGATGTTGGAGACCAGAGATTCTGATCCCGGGTGAAGTTACCCTACTTAGGGTAACTCCTGGGTATTGGATCTCGGTATTCCTAACACTTTGCCTATTGCAAGCTGGGCTTACCTTCTGTATTCCTGCTGCTGTTGGCTCATCCTCCCCCTTCCTGTCATATCGGTTTGGAGTGCCTCTTACACCTGGTTTTGTCTGTGCCCATTGACGGACCTGTGGGGCTGGCTTTGACTGGCTCTGCTTATCCTTTCCTGACATGGTTGAACTTGAGTTCAACTGGGTTGGATGGTGTAGCTGGTGTCGGTACCTTCAGGTATTAGTGCTGCCTTCTTCATGGCTCCTAGCTGTGGCTGGTAGGCCTCCCTCAGCTATACAATGTTGGAGGTTGGGGCTCTGTTGGTGTGGCCAAGACCAGTGGCTGCCTAATGGAGCTAGGTATAGGCTGTCCTGTGGCTGTCAGATAGTTGATCTGTCTGAGGAGCTGAGGGGACTGGATGGACTTAGTGATATATGATGTGTGGGGCTTAGAGGGAGCTGATTTGGGGGGGAGAGGTACCTGTGAGCACCGGTCAGGCCTGCATCAGGTTGGATGAGATCTAATTATCTGTTTCCAGTTCGCCTTGTACTGTTAGGTGTTGCTACTGAGTGCTGCAAACCTCCCTAATGGACTGGCTGGCTGATGGCCACCTGTTTGAATAGTGGGTTGTGACTACCTGGTTAGACTTATTTGAGTCTTATATACTGAGTTTTGTAGGGTTTGTTTAGTTTCTTTGGTTTAGTTCTGGGTACGGTAGGAGGAGGCAAGGCACTACGGGTGGAAGATAGGCTCCACTGACCATCTTGGTCTGTTAACACGTCTATGTATTTCCTTTGCTTGTGTGTTTTTGTTTGAAGAACAGGTAGCAAGTACAGGTCTCCCTTACCGGTACACTCTTCAGAGGCAACAGGTAAAGTAAGTTCATAGAGTCGACAGTCTGGTATGCAGGTACTAGAGGTGGACATGTGAGTTACCTCCTTCCTGCCATTGTGTCACCTGTAGGATTAGTTTATTTTTTGTTCGTTTTCTACTGTGATGGAGAGTTCGCAGGATAGTATTTAGGCCAGAAGGTAGTATTTTATGTTTTTGGACAAGGAACCTGGTTGGGTTGGTCTTTTGCTCGGCTTCAGCTATGCCTAGTACCAGTTGGCTTCATACCGGAGGGCCTACGGAGTTGGACCAGGGCAGGCGCTTGGTTGTTTGATGGTATTGTAATTAGTTCTTATGTAGGCATGATACAAGAATGTTAGGTACAGGGCTGGAGACTTAGTTAGCTTAGGATTAGTGGTATACCAGTTAGCAGTATCTCTGTGCTGGTAGGAGCTCATCATATGCCAGTGTTGGTGGTACGAGTTTAAATAAAATTGGATTGAATTCTAAGTACTTTTCCTACTTATTACTTTAAATGATTATAAAACACCTTTACACGCTTTATCATTATTATGACCTTTATTATTATTATGCCGAGAAAGCTCTTCACGAAGAAGAGTTAGAAAAATCTTATGATAGGCGTTCCCGATAGAAGACAGAGGTCTTGTACTATCAGTAATGTCGGCATAGGCCTAGTGCTATTGTCAGGCTCAAAGAAGAAAGAAGAAGAGAAGTATCCTTCCCTATCGCCAAGAACTAACCATCTCAATGGGGATTATTACAATAGGCTGAAATTTCTATAAGAGTAATTCCCTGCCCTCTGAGCCATCTCTTAAAAGGTAGATGAGTTTTAGCATTATCAATAATAAAGAAAACCTCTTTCCCCTCATGATATTCCTTATTATCCTCCCATATCCCTATAAAGTTATATTGATCATAAACCTCAATAATTAACTTTCCAGTTACTCCACCTCTAGTAAAAGAAGAATCAGGAAAAACATGTAAAAAGAGACAATAAGTTTGACTATAAGAAAAACTATTCATCATCTAGCCAATCTTCCTCTCCTCTGTCCTAGCAGTTGGTTCCTCACAATCCTTATTCTACTTCTCTTTTCGGTACCTAAATACCTATTTTCTCCTCTTTCCTGCCTCCTCTGAACAGTAACCTCATCTCTCCATGTTGCCTTTCTCCTCCACATCTCTCTTGTCTAGTGCCTATGAGATAATTCCCTTTCTAATTTCTTCTAAGCTAGATCCTCATCCAAGTGAACCCTCTCTTGAGCTAGCCACTTTTTAAGATACCTTTGTACGAGTTTTCTCCTGACTGTTATAGAAGAAACATTGTGAGCTACCTTTTAGGTAATCTTAAAATAGGTAGTATTGTGATTTTCAAGAGCTTCCTCCACCATAGCATCATGCTATTACTTGGTAGTCTTAAAATGTCTTCCTCTACCCTTCCTCTACTTCCGCTCCAATTCTTTCTTTGAGATTGTCTTTTTGACTGTTGTGAGGAGGATGTTAAGGTAGTCAGAAATCTGCTAATATCCCATTTGAGGCTCGTATAACCCAAGAATTATCTCTCTAGTAAACTCAGAGATGTGATGGTTTAGAATAGGCTATTTTTGATGATGGTAAAGAATAGGAGGTATAGTATTTAAAGGAAAAAGAATCAGATAATGTGATAAGGTTTTAGCTGTGTTGATGCAATTTCTTTTGATGGGGTTGAAAATGAGGGGTAATAGATGATAGTTGCCATACATCTTCGGCGGTCAGTTATTTTTGTTCACCACTGATACTATATTCCTAGTAGGCTGACGTGATCCCCTTTTGTTCTCCACAGATCATCAATGATACATTATCTACTATCATCTCAAATCCTGGGATTGCATTTGAAGTAATCCACACATTTTATTAACCAATAGTAGACATGTTAACTTGACTTAGCTTTACAAAATGGGGGCAGGCCTGCATGTCGCTTAATGCTTTGAACCAATACTTCTGCAAACATATCTGCTGTTCTATATTACTGTGGAACTAATCCATCTCTAAATCTGGATGATCCTGCACACATTCCTCTATTTTCTTGGTTATCCCCATTGTTACTCCCATCATCTAAGTCACCGGCTGGTATTATAAAAGTTAGCAGTTCTCCTTCCCTTTATTTCCTCTTACTTAGAGGGGCCTCCTGAGGTTCATCTCTTTCTGCTACCTCTTCCTACTCTTTTTAGACTGGCTCCAATATCACATGCCAGCTACTCAGGTGTGTGCAGTCTACTACTTTAATTTTGTCAAGTACAAGGGCCTAGGCATCTGTTACCCAGATTTGATTCCTCCAAATGTTGGTAAAGTTGAGGTAGCTTTCTACCTCATGTTCTTGCCAAGCAGCCAGGTTTGATATCAAGGTTCATAATGCTTGATTCTGTTGGGTCTGTTGTTCTTTAAATACCTGGAATGCTTATTCCAGGGTGAGGTCTCATTCGATAGCTCCTTACTGCAGTTGAGTGGTTACCCCTTCATGATGCTCTTACCAGGCATCTTGTACTACCAGCTTAGTGGCTATTTCCTGGCTGATCCCTTCTTGGATTTCTCGAATTTTTGCTTCTATCACAGTATATTGATATAACATAATGACTTTATTATTTTAATATATATCTTGTCTTTCCAGAAACCATTACAGAACTTCTATCACTCCTCATGCATCGGCCTGTGAGTCAGTTAATACTGTGTTAATAGCAACATTGACCGTATTAATACTAGTTGAAATATTCTGCCATATTTATTTAATGACTATTCCTATCCAAGTGGTGAGTCTTACAAGTTCTGCTGCATGGGTATTGAGTCCTTGTATAAAGGATCTTAAAAGGGTAAAGTAGGCTCTTGAGTATGGAGGAACACTAAAAGCTTTGCTTGCTGGTTTTCTGAAAGGGTGTTGGAGAGCTCAAGGGAGAGAGTACAAATGACTGAAAGTTATTGAGTAATTATCTCCTGAGATATCCATTAGTTTCTCAGTGGTTAGTTGCTTAGGAGGTTGTACTATCTGCTTTACTCGTTTGTGATCTTCTTCTTTTTCATGTAAGTGAGCTATGAAGCCCACCTTTTTGGATGTTTCTGTTTATATAGAATATGTCTCAGGATGCTTGCTGTGCTGACCAGGTCATACGGTAGGAGAAAGTAGGTAGATAGGAAGAGAGCCTTAGCAACAATGAGATCTAACAATATACTGTTAGGGTGAGATAACCTGTATAGACTCAGAGTTGTCTAGGCCAACCAAGATTCGTTTCAGTAGACAGAGATTATCTAGGGTAGCTTAAATTACACTTGTTTCATTTACAACTACTAAGAGTAACGTGAAGTATGTAAAGTCGAATAGAATCGTAAGAATAATATTATATTGTTAAGTTCTCTTCTCCATTACTTGATAATGTCTAAAAGCTTGGAAGGCACTTTGATATTTATATTCTATATTTGAATATTCATAAATAACATCTATTACTCATACAAATTAAGAACCTCTTTAACTATAACTTACAATATCGGGTATTCTCCTGAAGTACAAACAGTAAGAGATTCTGAAAACAATCATACTCTCTTCGTACTTATAATTTTGCTAATTGGGTAATAAAAATAGTAGATGTCCAGAGTAATAAATTAACAAGTATCGTTATAAGCTAGAGTAGGTCTGCTATCACAGACAATCACTCAGCTGAAACGAAACGCCAAGATGTCAGCTAAAACAGAGGTAGGAAAATCTTTCTCTCTGCAATTCTCTGTCTCTTTAATAACTCGCTCACTCAATAACTTACTTGCTCAACTCTCTCTTGTTCACAATACTAACTAAACTAACAGGAAAAAATAGGAGTATAAATAAAAGACAATGATCAGCTATTCTTCCTCTCCTCCCTTTTCCTTCCTTCTCATACTGGTATCTCCTCTACTCCATTCCATCTTGTGTACTCTTGTGCTAACAAAAGAAAAACAAACAAACAACAGACTTTCCCAAAGACTCTCCAATATTATTCTGCGCTTCCACTACCTTCCATCCTCCCATTTTCTTCCATATTCCTCCCATCTCCTATGCTTTGATTTATCAACCAATAAAAAACACAGAAACAAAGACTCCGGACTAGTTTTAACTTCTGGAATATTTATACCATTCCCGCCGGAAGCACTATTCCAAAGCACATAAAGAAAAAGTCCACTACGACAAAGCAAGTAGTGGGAGGGGAATGAGCTGGCGTGGACAGACAAATGGCTGGCTTTGGGAAACAACGTCAAATATACGGAGAGGCAAACAAAAGGGCAACAAAAGAACCAATGGAGGATAGACAAGTGAATAAATAGACGGAAATGCAGACTGATAATCAAGTGTTCTAATAGACAGAGGAATAAATGGATAGACAAGTAGTGGTCTGGTCTGTGAGTTATGCCGAGCATGCTCAGAACATGTCCCACATGTTGCAAACATTTTGGATAGGTTCTGAGCTTGTTGGGTGGTGGTTGGTGGTCATTATAGTAGTCTTGGCAGTTGTGATAGCTGTTGGCATGGCATGTAGCTATTTTCAACATTGGGAACTGTACTGTTTCCAATAGTAATTATCTGATCTTCAGAGTTATTAGACTTATAGCCTAGTTCCTATACCACACTATATTGGCCTAATTGTGTCTCCTATAGATGAAAGAATTAGTTTCATCTATGAGGTGTGTCTGAAAGAGGAGTCACAGATGCAACCTTCCTAGGGCATTAACTTAAATTCTCTATAACTTCAAATATAAGTGACAGATATCCTCTATATAATATTTTTCTAATTTACATGAAGCCATTCGACCAAATTAGTAGATATTCTCTCGGTCGGCAACACTTGGTTGTTCTAGATAACAAGGCTAAGTTATTCTTTAGTATGAATGTGTTGTCTCTTCATAGTGATTCCCAAACATTCAATACCATATCATCATGCAAAAAGGTCCTGTTACTTACGGTACATGCCAACTATGTTCTATCTTTGAAGCTGAGTAACTCTCTAAGTCGTTGATAGATCCACTCCAGTCCACTCCCTGGATCTAGCTAAAGGTCCCTTCTGATATATCTCAAGAGTTGGTTCCAGTCGAACAGAAGGCAGGGATGTATATAGTATTATTCCGATACCTTGAACTTTGTAGCATTAAAGTCACAAAATGCAACTAAGATAGATATGTGTGATGTTGTGCATATTCCATAACGGGGCCAGAGTGGAGTGTTGGAGACCGGAGATTCTGATTCTGAGTAGAGTTATCCTACTTAGGGCGGTTGCTGGATATCAGATCCTGGTACTCCTAACACCTTTGGATATTACCCCAGTACTTATAAAATAGCTAATGGAGTAGTCCTTGAAAAAAATCAGGCAAGTTCTCCGATGACACGCCAGCTTTTTTCTGGATCATTGTTCTTCATGAGACTGACTCCAAAATATTTAAGCGGGCTCATGGCCCACTACCTCTCTCCTATTGCTTAATCTCTCAGCCTCTTCAACTATCAGTGATACAGCTCACTTACAGGTATTAGTACTTTCAATACATGTACAACTCTCACCCATTCCATTCAAACCCTTCATCATCTCACGTTGGTGGTCTCCACCGTCTTCCTTGATCTCAAGGAGTACTTCAATAGCATCTCCCTCCAAGATCCCTTCACATTCTGTACTCCAAGATCATCCACACTTATCATTTCTCATGAGTCAGGTCCATTTTTAAAAGAAGGCAATGCCATCTGATCCTCCATGTCTCAGCAAGGGTTTTCCAACCAGTCCAAGTAAGAACCACTCATGGCCCCTCCATCTTCCCCTGGCAGTTCGTCATCTACATCTCCTCTCTCCATTTCCTCCTACCTAGATGCCTTATCCTCTTCTATGTTAATGACTTTGTGGTTGTGGTCACCTCCAACTTATACCAATAGAATATCCAGCATCTACAGCCCTTGGTGAAGATATTTACATACAGGGGCAGAAGACTGGTAGTTTCTTTCTCTATTTCTAAGACCAAACTCATACATTGTCATACCCCTCAGCAGAAGGGCCCTCCCCTCCAACCTCACGATATTTATTTATGGTGTTCTATTTTACCCTTCTGAGGTCATCTGTTGGCTCAGAAATTAGTTTGAACCTATTTCTTACACCATCTACTGAGCCAGCAATATACACTTTTCCAAGTGCTTAACTTTAGCTCAAGGTACCTTCTTTGTGGTCAAATGGCTCTCTGATTCTTGCAAGATTTTATGTTTTCTTTTCTGTCACAGACTAGCAACCTCATACCTCATACACATTTTACTCCACAGAACGTACCTCTTCACCTCTTCCTTGTTTATGATGGACCAACTTTCTGTATTTTGGTAGCAGATCCAGAGGTGGATATCAAATTGTTTCAAAGACACCTCCACCAGTATTCCCCCTTACAAGTTATCCCTCTTCCCTATCCAATATCTGATTGAATACAGCTAGTACCTAGCTGCCCTCAGGTTGTTTGTCTTCCACTGGGGAAGAACCCTGCTACAGTGCAATTCTACAACTTCTTTCCCGCCATATCTGGATTCCACTCTCCTGAAGACCACTGCCTGTTCACGCCAGGCTCGAGGACCGTTTACTATCTGTTAAATTGGAGGACCCTGTGCTCTTACCACTGGTATGCAAGCACCTTCCATTGGATGTCATAGCCAATAGGGTCATTAAAGTGATAAGCCAACTTCTCCAAGTCCCTCTATCCTCAGAGGCTCTTTTGCAGCCACTCTTCCCCCCCTTAAACTCCAGTGATCCTACCTTCCTGAGGCTAATGAGGAGTCGTAGACAGCTACGTCTCCATACATAGACTATCCAGTTTCCTCCCCCCCTCTATACAATGCATACTTACCCACCATTGGCTCCACAGCCTTTTATGGGGTTAGAAAAGTTTGTGGCAGGATACATCTATCAGATGAATGCTGGGAAAAAACTACCAGGCCCTACACACTTCTTAGTAGGACGCAGAGTCCTTCTCTCTCTGCTCTTACTACCAAATAGTTCTGGAGACCTTCCAACATGCTATCCTGACATACCCATCCTGCATAAAAGCTAGAGACTGTCATCTCAAGCAGGTTAAGAGCCTTATAAAGACAAACTACTTTGATTATCTCCAGCTCTGCTCCACAGCCTGGTAGTCTACATCTCTACTACCTCTATAAGATTCCCCCCTGACATGCCCATGCATCAGGATCTGACTCCCTCTCCTCCCTACTCAGTTTCTACCACCCCCCCCCCTGCCCCTTCTCCCACATAATTTATTTGCTTGGGTTGTTAGAAGGGTTGCATTTGTTTTCTATTGCTTTCCTAGCTAGCTTGATTGTTCCCCTTAAACTTTACTATAGGTACTTTGCAATATGGGTTGTTCACTATGAATAGTAGCACTGATTTGGTTTCCTTTATTAAGGGTTGTTTTGGGATTGAGGTTTTGTTTACAGCATAGCTAGTGCTGCATGTGAGTTCTTGTATCTTAACAATGAATACATAATAATAAAATATAAAAAAATAAAAATAAAAAAATACCTCATGAGTAGACTCCTCAAAAAACAACTTAAGTTTTTTCCTATACTACAAGTTGAATCTATAATCTTACTCTATACAAATATCTCTTGCAATACTATGTAAGAAAGAGGTCTTACTTATTAAATAAGACAAGACTAAGCAGATACCAATAGGCCTTATCAAAAGTGTTAATAAAGACGAAAATGTCTCAGAGCTATCGAGGTATCAAAGAGGTAAGATTATTACCTGTTAAAGAACTAATGTGTACAGAGTAGGATCATGTCACGAATGTAGCTTGGCACGGAAAAGGTTTTTACATGATGCATAATTATGAGTCATAGGTAAGTTATTGTTTTACACATATGACTTATTCAAGTCATATAAGTTGTTATGATTTGTTAGGTTTTGCACATGACTCAAGTATGTGTCATGGGACGTGTGCCTGGCGAGTATACCTTGCAAGTGTGCCTTGCAGGTATATCTTGCACATATGATTTATATTTAGCACATAATCTCGTTATAAAGTCATGGGTTTTGTGCATGTGACTCATTTGAGTTATATGTCTTGTTTATTGTGTTATGATTGATTTATGAGTTTTTGCACATGACCTTGCTACGAGGTCAGGGGTTTTGAACATGTGACCACTTTGGTCATATGATTAATTTGTTATGATTTGGTTTTGCACATGTAACCACTTTGGGTCATATGACTAAGGGGGGGAAGAACACCATATAAGGAGGCCTGTATAGCTGAGGAGGATAGGTTCTTTACGCTTTATTCTAAGTACTTTTCTTCGTCCTTGCTGTCACTTCATATCGCAGAGTTTCTTTCACACCTACAAGGAGCTTTGATGCTGGAGATTCTGAGGGAGATATCTGAGTTTACTCAGTAGTTCCTGGGATTCTTGGTGTTGAGGTCTGTTTGCGTTGTGTGGTGGATTACTAGTTTGCTTCTCATTTTGTTACCTTATGGTTATCTCACGATGCTGTCACTTCGAACACTTCATCACAGTCACTTTCGAGCCCCTTTCTGTAAAATGTCTTTAGCTTCCTGTCTATCTTCTACCCGCAGGTTTCGCATTCGATTGGGGGGATTGAACATTGTATTTGGAGGGATCACCCATGTCGTTCTTTGGGCTAGCTCATTTTTCTTGTTGGATTTTAATGGAGTCCTTAGTTCTGGCGATACAAAACTCCTGTGGGTTCGCTTGATAAGTGTCCTGTATCCTCCACTTGTCATACTGGCCGCATCACTTCTTACGGGCCAGGGCTGTACCTGCCCGGCAGCTCCTCGTTACGTTATGTTTCTATAGTCAGAATTCTACAATGTTGTTTATCGCCGTTCCCTGAGAGATTTTGTCCTTGTGGTATTTACGGTGATTCAGTCAGGTGTCTCCTCCTTATCTCGGCAGGCATAGCTTTGACCCTGAAAAACCTTACCCCCTGGTGTCGTATTTTTTTATTATTGCCTGGAGTGGTGTGGGACGAGTGGCTGCCAGGCACTCAGGTTGTCTGTATGCTTGGGTGGTTCAGTTGCAGATTGTGGTTAGCGGCTTGCCCCATTGCAAGTGGGGCTTACCTTCTGTTTTTCTGCTTCTGTTCACTCCCCCTCTCCCTTCCTGTCGCATTGGTTGGGGGTGCCTCTTGCCCGTCATTTGGTCTATACCTGTTGCCGGACCTGTGTAATTAGCTTTATCTAGCTCTGCTTACTATTTCCCCACTTGGTTGGACTTCGGTTCAGTTGGATTGCATAGTATGGCTCGTGCTAGTGCTCTCGGGTGTTGGTGCTGCCTCCTTTGTAGCTCCCAGTAATGGCTAGTGGGCCTCCTCAAATATGTCATGTTGGGGATTGAGGCCCTGTTAATGTGGCCAAGACCAGTGGCTGCTTGATAGGGCTAGTTATACGCTGTCCTGTGGCTATCAGATGGTTGATCTGTTCGATGAGCTGAGGAGAATGGATGGGCTCTATGATGTCTGGTGTGTGGGACTAGGGGGGAGCTGATTGGGAAAGGGGGAGGCACCTGCAAGCACCGGTCGGGCCTATGTTAGGTCGGGCAAGGTCTAATTAAGTGTTTCCAATCCGGCTTAGGCTGTTAAGTAAAAGCTGCTGAGTGCTGTAAAGCTCCCCGACAGACCAGCTGGCTGATGGCTACCTCTGCAGATAGTGCATTGCAACCACCTAGTTGGACTTATTTAAGTCTTACATGCTGGATTTTATAGGGTTTGTTTGGTTTCTTTGCTTTGGTTTTTGGGTACCGCGGGAGGAGGCATGGCACCACGGGTGGGAGATAGGCCCCACTGACCCCTTTTACTCTGTTACTACCTCTATGTATTTCTTTTGTTTATGGTATTTTATTTGGGAGACAGGCAGCAGGTACAGATCCTTCTCACCAGTATACTCTTCGGAGGCAACTGGCAAAGTAGGTTCATAGGGTCGACAGCCTGATATGCAGGTATGAGAGGTAGATATGTTAGTCACCTCCTCTCTGCTATTGTGTCGCCTGTAGGATTAGTTTGTTTTGTTGGTTTTCTAGTATGGTGGTGGTCTTGCAGGATGGTGTTCAGGCCAGGTAGTAGTGTTTTTAATTTTTTGTTGGACGAGGAACCTGATCAGGTTGGTTTTTTACTTAGCTTCGGCTATCCTTAGTACTAGTTGGCTTCATACCAGAGGGGCTACGGACTTGGACTGGGGTGGATGCTGGGTTGTTTAATGGTTATGTAATTAGTTCTCATACAGCCATGACTCCAGGATGGTAGGTACTGGACCGTGGACTTAGTTAGCTTAGGATTAGTGGTATATGGATTAGCGGTATCCCTGTGCTGGCGGGGGCTCATTGTATGCCAGTGTTGGCAGTTCAAGTTTAAATAAAATTAGATCTAATTCTAAGTACTTTTCCTACTTATTACTATAACAAATATAAAACACCTTTACACTCTTTATTATTATCACGACCTTTATTATTGTTACGTCAAAGAGAATGCTTTGTGAAGGAGAGTCAGAGAAAGCTTACAATAGGTGTTCCCAATAGAAGACAAAGGTCTTATACTATCAGTAACATAGGCAGAGGCCTAGAGCTATCATAAGACTAGAAAAGAAAGAAGAAGAAAAGTATCGTTTCCCATCACCAAGAACTAAGCATCAGAAGGGGGATTGTTATAGATCGTTATACTAAGATACATCGGCCATATCATCTATCAATATGTAGACCTATACCTCTACCCCTATCTAGGTTTCAATAACTAGAAGAAAAACTCTTCTACTCAAGTAAGTACATAGAAAAAACTCCCCTGAGCAGCAACCCACAGTACACACTGCTAGAGAACTACATACAAGTAATCCAAACTAAAGAGATTCTCTAAACTGACAGATGGCAACCTTCAAGATACATGAAAGAAAAATCCCTACATAAAGGAAACCCAATAACCTAGTGACCCAAGTACCAAGCTATAGGGCCAAAGTATTAGGCGAAGACAACCGGATAGACTTCAGAGTTGCATAGGCCATCCAAGATTCGTTTCTGTAAATGGAGATTGTCTAGGAAGGCTCAAACTTCACTTATTTTGTTTATGACTACTAAGAGCGAAGTAAAATAGGTAAAGTAGAATAGAATCATGAAGACAATATTATATTATTAAGGTCTCTTCTCCATTACTTCATGATGTCTAGAAGCTTGTAAGGCACTTCAATATTTATATTCTACATCTGCGTATTCATGAACTACATCTATCTATTATACAATTATGTACCTATTTAACTATAACTCGCAATATCAGGTATTCTTCACAGGTGCAAACATCTGGAGACCCTGAAAATCACGACACTTTCTTTGATAATTATGATATTGCTAACTAGGAACCATGCTGTTCCCAATAGTAATTATACAATCATCAGAGCCTTTAGACTTGTGGCCTAGTTCTCCAGTCAAACTGAGTCGGTCCCAATTATCTCCGTCATTGATGAAACGATCAGTTTCATCTGCAGGTTGTATCTGCGGAGGTAGTCATAATTGCAACCTTCCGAGGTCGCCTGACTTCAAACCACCGTAACTCCATATTCAACTGACCGATATCTTCTGGAGAACTTCCTACCAATTTGCAACAAGCTGTTCTACTGGATTAACAGATAATCCCTCGGTCGGCAACTCTTGGTTGCTCTGGATAAAAGTGTTCCAATCACCATTCTAGTACTGGGAATCAATTCCACAACCACAGTGCATTCCTGGACCCAGTTGTACCACTCTGTAAAGTCTACTGATTTCAATAGTAGTGTTTCTCAGAAATCTAGACTCTTCTAATTATCATAGGGTGGATGTGAATGTATTGGTTTCTCATTGAGATCCTTTACCATTCGATACCATATCTTTGTACAAAAGTATCCCATTACCTATGGCCCATGCTAAAGATGGTCCATCTTTGAAGCCTAGCAACTCTCTGAGTAGTTGATAGATTCACTCTGTTTCACTTCCCAGACCTAGCCAAATGTCTTCTCTCGTCCACTCTGTAAACACGATCTGGTCAGATAGACCGCAGTGATGTATAAAGTATTATTCTAACACCTTCAATTTTGTAGCATTATGGTTACAGGATGCAACTGAGATTGATAAGTATGATGATGTGTAGGTCCAGTAAGGAGGCCGGAGGAGGGTGTTGGAGACCAAGGTTTCCGATTCCGAGTAGGGTTACCCTACTTAGGATAGTTCCTAGGTATCGGATCCTGGTATTCCTAACACCAAGTAACTAGCTTCACATATGTTGAAATTTCTTTCCTATGTTGTGTTTCCATATATTTAATGATAAATATTGTATTTTCACTCACTTGGTTATGTTTTAGTTAAAACCTGTACACTGCAAACATTATTACAACTGAGTCATATTTACTTTAATCTCATAGATATTTCATTGAATACAGACAGGAAACTTATGTGTTATTTTCTTATTTGGTTACAGAATTAATTGGATTTTCTCTATCTTTTATTCACCTCTATGCATATTGATTATATACTAGATTTGTAATATTTCCTTAATATTTCCTACATACCATCTTAGATTTATGCGCACTTTTGGCATATTTCTTTTTACGTTTTCAGGGTTAAACATGTTCAACCTTATGTTTTTCTACGAAAAAACGTATTTTTACTTATATTTTTCCTAATTATATTTCTTTTACTACGAGTCAGCATACTCCTATATATATAAAGGCTACCACCCACACACCTCGCTTAGAAGAAGTAAGAAACCAGACCTCTACCAATCTGCCTTTAAACTATACTATTCCTTACAAAATGTACCTGCAATCTCCTCTTTGTATTGAGTAGTTTACTCAAGATAGCTATACGATGGTACCTCTTAAGTCACAATTGAGAACAACATAGCCTCAGTAAGTGTAACCGGTACGGGTACTTGGTTATTGGTTTTGTTTTATGTTTTGTTTTAAGTATCACTTTGATACTTGGTTAGTTTTAAGTATCGTTTGATACTTGGTTTTGTTTTATGTTTTGTTTTAAGTATCACTTTGATACTTGGTTAGTTTTAAGTATTGTTTGATACTTGGTTTTGTTTTATGTTTTGTTTTAAGTATCGCTTTGATACTTGGTTAGTTTTAAGTATCGTTTGATACTTGGTTTTGTTTTATGTTTTGTTTTAAGTATCGCTTTC
>NW_003298850.1:16951-99448 GCF_000151645.1 Tuber melanosporum | reverse complement strand
GAATTGCATTGTTGATAGACTTTAGAGTTGTCTAGACCGATCGAGATTCGTTTTTATAGACGGAGATTGTCTAGGAAGGCTTGGACTTCACTCGTTTCGTTTATGACTACTAAGAGCGAAGTAAAGTAGAGTAAAGTAAAGTCAAATCGTAAGAACAATATTATATTGTTAAGGTCTCTTCTCCGTTGCTTGATGATGTCTAAAGCTTGGGAGGCACTTCGATATTTATATTCCACGTCTGAGTGTTCGCAGACTACATCTAACTAACATACAACCATGTACTTTTTTCCAATATAACTCGCAACGTCGGGTTTTCTTCCAAGGTGCGAACACCTGGAGACCCTGAAAATCATCACACCCTCTTTGATAATTATAATATAACTATTTGGAAGTCATGCTGTTTCCAATAGTAATTATCCGATGGTGAGAGTCTTTTTAGACAAATGGCCCAATTCTCAAGTCGAACTGTGTTGGCTCCAACCGTCTCCCTTGTCAACGAAATGATCAGTTTCGTCTGCGGGTTGCATCTGCGAAGATAGTTGTTATTACCGACTTTTTAGGTCATCTAACTTCAACTCTTCATAACTCCATACCCAACCGATAGGTCTTTTCCGGAGGACTTCCTACTTGCCTGCAGGATGCCTTTCCATAGGATTGGTAGATAATCCCTCGGTCGGTAACCCTTGGTTGCCGTGGGTAATAGGATTCTGGTTACTGTTACTGGTTTGAGAGTCAGCCCTTCGGTTGCAGTATGTACCGGAACCTAGTTGTAACACTCCTCGAACTTCGTTGGGTTCGATGGTAGTATTCTCAGGAGTTCCAGACTCTTCTGGTTATCGTAGGGTAGATGTGAATGTATTGGTCTTTCATTAAGATCCTTTACTATTCATCATCATCTTTTTGCGCGAAAACGTCCCGTTACTTACGGCTATCCTGAAGATATCTCGTTCTTGAAGCCTAGTAACTTTCTGGGTAGTTGACGGATTCACTCCGTTATACTTCTCAGACCTAGCCGAAGGTCCCCTCTTATATATCCTGCGAACAGGATCCGGTCGGACGGACGGCGGTGACGTATACGGTGTTATTTTAACACCTTTGATTCTGTGGTATAATACTCACAGGACGCAACTTAGATCGATATGTATGATGACGCGTGGGCCCCGTAAGGGGGCCGGAGGGGGGTGTTGGAGACCTGAGATTTCGATTTCGGGATAGGTTACCCTACCTAGGATGGTTCCTAGGTATCAGATCTCGGTATTCCTAACAACCTGCCAACTATCGTACCTTTACCGATAACGTGATTAGCACCTTGCGAACACGTTACAGTAGGCCCAATAGCTCATTCTGAGTACTAGGTTGCTAAATGTATTTGTAGATATATAGTCAAGCAGTGGTGGTGAGAGGAAGCCAGGGAGTAAGGAGAAAGCTTCCTCAAGTATGAAGCAATAAGTACCTGGCAGGTAAAGGAACCAAGGCTATCGGTTAAGAAGAGCAGGGATGAAGAACACAAGGTCCAAAGAGGAGGTAAGAAGAGTAGTATGATGCTAGCTAGCAGTAAGCTACCAGCTACGAGGGGAAAATTGTATTCGACAGTTGAGTGCGTTCTAGACAGAAGCGAAAAGTAGGGAGTAGTAGAATACCAGCCAATCAAAACTGAGGAGAGATGAGAGGAAGGGTAGACTCAAGTGCTGAAACAACTATCAGACACATGTTTATATCTTATCTAGATGGCCTCCTTTAGTCTCCAATACCTTCAAATTTATTCTTGCATCTGTTGAGTAGTCCCTTGTTTTGAGAGAGATAGTGTCACTTAGTGGGTGGGATATAACCACCTCTAAAGGGTAGACAGCAGGATGGTGGCAAAATCAACTACGGCCTGTTGAGGAGACCAAAATAACTTCAAACAAAAGCAGAAACAATTTATTATAATCACATACCATGAACCATATTTTCAGCCATCTGCTTTAGAAAGAAAGTGAAAACCTGACCTTGCTAATGCTAAGTGAGGCCAGAGTAATAGTGAGATAAAAACAAAACTAACTTCCTGAGATGTTGGAGGAATTAAAGGAAGGTCTCAAGAGAGTAGACCTTAAGAGAGAGTACAGAAAATGTATCATAAGATGATAGGAAGATAAGAAGTAACAGTTTGGTCCCCCTCTCCTCAGGCTAGTAGAGGGACTGAGAATGAAGAGTTGTGAGAAAACTTGTGGTATTAAGGTCTTCCCAAATAGGAAATAAATTTCAATCACTGGAGGTGTTGTGGAGATAGTCAATGGTAGTAATGAGGAGTAACTGGCAGTATATAATATCTACTTAAGTATATGTAAGTTCTCCTCTACTCTCATAATCAACTATCCCTCGAGACTAAGGAACTTAAGTGAAGCTGCATGTTTAACATTATTAAGTTTTACTATTTTATTTCTTTAACTCTATTGCTGAAATATTGAGACTTTTAACTATCTTTATCTTCAGAAGAATTCATTTCAATGCAGTTGTACTCTTGGGATCCATCTTCCCATAGAGAAGCTCAATTACAAAAAGTGTGCTATTTTTGCAAATAGAATTTAGCACTACACCTCTCCTATTTCTGCAGATATTTTTTAGATTTAGTTCTAGTGTCCAATTGATATACTGATAGCTAGTATGTGACTTGTATCTAAAGCTTGTATTCAAGGCTCACATACACATACAGGATAGCTAGGATACTGGTATTACAATTAAAAGTAGCTACAGCCTTACATCAGGACATTAACAAGGATCATAGTTGATTAGGTTAAATCTAGAGGTGAAAATTAGTATATATTTACTGAGTACATGCTCTGAACATGTAGGATACAATCAGATACTCAGAATACTCAGACTGTATAGGATGCAGGCAACTAAATATTTGTATCAGAACGCATGGCTGACACATCAAATACAATTTTTTTTTTTGCTGATGAATACATTATATAGTTTGAAAATTACTACTTAAGCTATTGGGTTTCAATTTAGCTGTATGAGTATCTTGTTAATCTATTAGCTAATAATACTCTCTTAATAAAGGTAATACTTCTACATATATAGATTAACTATTTCACAGATCTGATTGAATAGCAATGCCTTGACTCCATAAAATGTCCAGTTTAGTTATCAAGAATAATAGACAGAACAATTTTCATGGATAATTTAAGCTTTTTTTTCTTTCTTTCTACTCAGGATAGCCAGGGTATGGGGGTGTATGGGGTCATTTGTTTGGACTTTCTGCTAGTGCCTGCTTCTGTTGTTGAGTAGTATTGTGCAGTTGAAGCAATATCATTACCTTTCTTCACCGATAAACTCCCCAGAGACATTGTTGATCGGTTAGGGTGGAAAGTGACGTGATTTACTTAGTACTCGGCGATATGAGTACAGTGGCTTATAACCTGTTAGCATTTAGGTATGTATGAACGTGTGGATGGAAGATGGAATAATTGGTATTTCCTAGCTATGGCTCGAGGGTAATAATATACGAAATACGTCACTGCCAAGGCTCACCTTGGATCATCCACAATCCTAAGACTATCAGGATTGTACCCCATTACCGTCATCATTTGGCAATGATGTCTGTTTTTTTTATTGATTTTCAATTACAGACGCTTCTAACACAACCTGTACACTTATTCCCTTTTGTTTTACTCCGCTTTGTTGAGAACTGGTAGATTTATTACTACCCTTGTAGTTGGCCCGTCCTCTTCCAGGTTCCGGTGATGTCCCGCTTCACCATTCCCTACTCCAGTATATTAACCATTCGGGAGATTCCCTAGGATTCGCCGCATCTCAAAGATGAGCCCCGCTCTCCTTGGGATGCCCCCTAAATGGCCAAGGATCAAATGTGTTACAAGACCATAGTTAGTCCCTGATCCGTGCTTGTTTGGCCACAATCGCAACTCCTGAGTTGCCTAATCAACATCAAAACCGACGACTTTCACCTCCCTTTGCAACACAGCGCCTAGGCCAGTACAACGCATGTGCCCTTCTCTCAGTAGACTAAAGTATGATACTATTCCCCCTCCCCCACACAGCCCGCAGGCTATCTATCCTCACACTCTTACACAGCCACCAGCGCGGAACTACCTCCGCTAGCTTCTGCACTCCACAGTGGATCCCGATGGGCTGTGTTGGAGAATACTCGACTACTCGTATAGCGCAGCTCAGCACTGTTTCGCTGCTATCACATCCCAAAAACAAAGGGGACTTATGTTACCGGGCTACTGTGGTATTCTCGAAGGGCTGTGGAAGGAATGTACTGTACTCGTAGATAAACCTAGTGGAAGGAAGCGATATAAAAAAAATGGCCGGCTTGGCCGACTAAGGTTAGTCGAGCTACCTGCACTAACATTCCCGGTATAAGGGCGTTGCGAAGGTTTAGTTTGACGACCTAACATATTATGGGTATCATATTCCTCAAGGAATACCTGAGCATTTGAATCTGGATTTAGTGTGGGCGCTCAGCTGTGCACAGACAATCTGCCATTCAAACTCTTGATCCCCGTGTTTATGTACCTTTTGCCGGGTACTTGTACTCGAGTACCGGTGATGTATCATAAGTGTTTTTGGTTGAGAGGTGCGGGGAAACCGCGTGCCGAGTGAGGTGAGCTATCACGAATAGCCGCGGCGTAAACCACAGTACTGAAAGTTTCGGGTTCCGGAATTTATCTTTATTCGGACATCTTAACATGGAGGAAGGGCGGGGAGTAGCGAATTGTAATTCTGATGTCTTCTTTTTTTTGCAAAATGCCTTGGTTAACTTTCCGGAAACCTTGGGCAGTTTACCATAGGCAGAATTCAGCACAATGTTACCGTAGACAGGATCGAGATGATGAGACAGGATTGACTAGAGCTCTTCTTCCTATCGGAACTACTGGACTTTAAGATAATCGCCAAATATCGAAGCCTACCC
Source organism: Tuber melanosporum (assembly GCF_000151645.1). Lineage (NCBI taxonomy): Eukaryota > Fungi > Ascomycota > Pezizomycetes > Pezizales > Tuberaceae > Tuber > Tuber melanosporum. The sequence goes on along the minus strand of NW_003298850.1, from coordinate 94,527 downwards.
TCCATGCCTCGTGGATCGGCTCACCTAATCTACCGGTATTGTCAACTATCGGAGACAACTGGACGGGTCCTTGAAAAAACTTCCATAAAATTTGCCAATCGACCAAAACTGTATCATAGGTAAGAATCTTTATGCATGGTGAATAATTCTCATTAAGCCGGGGGACTGCCTCAATTACAGGCCCCAATCAATCCATTACCGTCCGGTCAACGGATTCGAAAAGAAAGAGATCTCACGGAGTCACCGCAAAAGGTGAATCAAACCTGCTCTCTAGTGCCAAGAAATCTTTCCAGTTGCAACACTTGCGGGCGTTCAGTTAAAGTTACCGTCGATAGGTAGCAATGCTCCGCGATTTCGCTGTGTTTGCAGCAGTCAGTCAGCCTGCCCTGACCGCCTGCCTATCTTACTCACGAGGATTGAATTACAATATTTGTTTTACTAGTACAAGTGCTCGAGTACCAGTGCTCGAGTATGCCGCGCTGCAGGTGAACCAGACTATACCAGCTACACTGCATTTCTACCATTCTCAGCCCCTCCTTCCGCTCCTTCTTCTGAAACCGTATCGTCCCCTCTTCCTCACCACGCCCCCCCAACGCCCCCCACCCCTCCTCCAAATCTCACCCGGCGACATAGCACCTCTTTTGATACAAGGCAGACTACCGTACACACACGCCAGATACACACATCATACGTCCTCAACACACCCTGTTGGTGCTGAGAGGGCACCTGTTCCTTCTTTCTCCCTTCTCTTGCTGCCCCCGAACTGATCTCCAAGCGATCACTTCACCATCTACCAACCATACCTCCACCGCACTCCATCAATCCTCGACTACCGGTATCACGATTCGCTAGGAATCCCAAGCCGGAGCCGCAATCCTGCATCCAGCACGCAAACCCCCACTGCGCTGGAGGTCCCGCATTGACAAAACCTTTATTCCCTTGCAGAGCTTTCTTTCTGTGTTCCTGTTTGATACCCCTGGCATTCATTCATTCATTCTCTTACCCCAACCTGCCGGGCCAATCGTTGCAGGAACGCACCTCCTGCAAATCCACCCAGTCCTAACATACAGATACTTCATTTCGACGACTAGTAAATTATATCGTACGTACCTTTTATTTTTTTTATTTCATTTGACAGGCACATAGTTAGCCATTGGGGTTCCCCGGGGGTGATCTATATTTGCCGATCCTTCTTATTTTTATTTTGCACACGCTAGTAGAGAAGGAAGTGAAGTAGAAGACGGAGAAGGGAAAGGAGTGAGTGGTCCACTAACATCACCTCCCCTTGTCAATTCTTTTTCACCCTTCGTCCCTTCCTTTCCCTATTACGTTTTCCGAACAAAAGTGTGCCTAGTGGGGAAAGGGAAAAAAAACCTTGATTTATTTTTTACTTTTTCCTTGCTGAAGCTTATCCGTTCTCTTTGGGGTTGCTACCGGGCTTCATCCACCTACCGGTACGATAGCGTACTTATCATTCCACTTCGTTCATCGCCATCCTCACTCAACCGCACCAAGCCCCTCTTCCTCCCCCCTCCCCGTTCACCCCCCCCCCAAAACCAACCAACCACAGTGAGCACAACCGGATACAGAGAAGAATTTCTAAAGACGGATAGGCCGCCTCGGTACTACAATAGGAACTCGGGATTTTTATCGATACCTGGTGCATCGGTACCACGTCCAGAGAGAAACGATACAATACAGCTTCGCCATTCCCCAAAGCAACGCCGCCCGCCATTGCGCCGGGTTTCCCCTTAATCCAAGAGTTCACGAGAACACACAGCCCTATATACTGCCCCGCGCAGCCCAACAATCTCCCTAGCGACTTGCCTCTTCCGAAGTCTTCCCGATCCCTTTTCAGAGCTACCTTCTCACACAATTCAGCCCCATAATTTACATTGAAGCCCCAACTTCTCGCCTTCTTGCCTCATCTTGCTAAGGAGTTAGAGGGTAGCGGCAACGCTCCAAACGCTGCCTGACTCTCTAGGACCCGCATAGCCCGTGTGCGTTCCTTTGACCTAGAGTTTCGTGTCGGCTTACAAGTGACCTCGCTGGTATGAAATACATTCCGAGACTTTATACCCATCAATCGATTGTCGCCACTTTCCGAGGCAAAACACAGTAGCAGAAGTTCATCACCTAGTTAGCCGGCAGAAGGCGTCCCCCTTATAAGCGAAGAAATCCGAATTCTCTTAGCATCGCTGACCACAACTTCGCTAAACTTGGGTTCAAACGGTCTGAGGGGCTCTTTTGGGGATTCCTGTGTCCCTATTGGTAGGTATATATTTCTGATTTCATTAGAGCCCTCCTTGAGATTTCTAACCATATTCTCTATTCTCTTTTTGTCCTTCCGTGTTTTAAACTCCTTAATGTTTGGGTAGTAGACTACAGCCCTGTGATGCAAGGGTGGGTCTCTGCTTGTCTTTTCGGCATAGTGGACAAATCTTATGGTTCGATCCAAGAACTTGCCTATGTTTACCGGTTCCTCCCTGCCCCGCCCTGATGATTTTCTGCATAGACAAGATATCTAATTTCCCTTCACATCCCCTTCCTTATGCTTATTTCTTCTTGAATCCCTACTGTGGTCTACTCCACTCGATTCACTAGTGTTCATCTCTCCTTTGGCGTTCGGATGTCAATAAATATTCTTTACTTGATTAGCGAATCGGTAGCGGTACCTTAAGCTAAAACTAATTTACTGATAGATGAAATCGGGTTAGAGCGCCGCTTGGACTATCAACTCATCCAACTTCGTGCGATCTGACCGACTCTTCCAATACATTTCTACCCCACCATCGTGACAGCTATTTTTGCACCAAGCATCTTGATCACTCCACTAGTCCTACGCCCTCTCATCCCTAGGAAACCCAAACATCCACTACTCAGAAAATCTAACATTTGAATATTTGACACAATGGCCTCTCCCCTATATCCCCAGCATAGCCGGGCCCCACCAGTAATCACCGAGGACGATGGGTCGAATTCCCGGAATGTATATCCGACACCAAACTCCGCGCACGGCCCGGGGACATTTGATACAAGCCTCTTCAGCTTATCAGGAAGTGGCAACACTCATCTCTCTGAGCGTCCGCAACCGGCACTCCCTTCCCTCCAATCCTCAACTTATCCCCACACGAACTCCCCATTATTGCCGACTATCAATCAGCCTCTCTCGAATCAAGGGCACTCGCCTTCACTGACTAGTGGAAGTAGTGGGCTTTCTCCAGCAACAAGCCAACACTCTTACTACACCCATAACATAGGTCTAACCTGTTCAGAAGATCCCTCATCAGCACTATCACCCCCCGTAAGCTTTGTTGTTGACCCTGGCTCATCGCCAGAACGAGGTCTTGGCCCCGGTTATAGTGTGGATACAACACCTGGTTTCGATGAGGTCGATATGCCACCACTTGCTGATGAAAATACGGCTCTTTATGGTGATGAAGGAATTGACCCCTTGGATCAGCTATCTGATCCATATTCTCCTGTGAACGGGAGTCTAGGGATTTACCATCCGCCGAGCCCCCGGCCAACTGTTTCCCCTAGTCCAGCGGGGCTAACCGCCAGTAATCCTGGCGGCTTTACGGGTGTGAACAGCAATTTCCGCAAAAGCCCGGTAGTTAAAGTGGAAGAGTTCACACCCCAGGACAATGGAGTGCACCCAACCCCCTCTTCGCGTGCCATGACCGGTTCTTCTTCGAGCTCAGGAGCTGGGGCTGCTCAGGGTGGGGACAACCTAACTGTGAATAGAGGAGAAGATGGGAGCTGGAAAGGCGGATTGGACCCAACTGCAAGGCGAGAGGTTGAATTAGGACTTGGGGATCTCCCTTTTTCACTTAAGGAGCAGGAGATAATACGAGGGATTGAGGAAAAAAACGCCGATATTGAAGACTGGCTTAGTAGGAATACAAATCTTTCTATCAAGCCAACTGACAAGAGACGATCGAGGAGTCTTGCCGATTTCCGAAGAAGGCCAATGGTGCCACCGAAGAGTAAAGACGATTGTGTCCGACCAGGCGAGAGTAGTTCAACAGGAGCAGTCCTGTTTGACGAGGACGACGATACAGGCCTACCCGGTGCCTACGACTATGAGGACGACGATTCTTCGGTGGCTTCTTCGTTCGTTGATGGTAGTTTGGATGACTCACCGGAGGATCAAGGTTCAATGGACACGAGCGAAATTCCCCCTTCGGAATCAGAATTGATGAAGACAGCGGAAGAAGAAGAAGCGGAGCAAAAACGTCGTGAGAATGACCCCCAATATTATCCAAGACCAAATCAGTTTTACTCAGCGCACCCTTGGAATGATACTGTTGCACAAGTCGGCAGGGGGGCAGCGATTGCATCCAGGAACCAACCCAACACCGCAAACGCAGCAATCACCAAGTTCTATCGTTATGCCGAAAACATTGAGACAGCATCCCGGGTAGCAACATTTGGTAGTCAGATGAGCAAATCCCGACGCCTAAGTGCTGGTGACGCCGATAGATTTCTGGCGAATGGGTTGCTGAAAAGCCTGAGTTTTGGAAGGGATAAAGATAAGGAGAAGGAAAGGGAAAAGGAAAAGGAAAAGCAATTGAATCACCAGCGAAGACCCAGTATGTGGGGCACAATACCTTCGAGATTGAAGCGAGGGTTTAGCAATGCAGGCGACAAAGAGCGGGAGAAGGAGAAGGAGAAGGAAAGACTTGGGACCGGTTTAAGCATGGAAGGAAGGAAGAGGGGCAACTCCACCACATCGCTCGCAAGTACAGCTAGCCACGCATTCGCCCCAATAAAACGAGGGAGTAGTTGGGCAAAATCGGCTCCGAAGAGTCCATTGAAAGTTGATACAAAGAATATTGGCGGTGCATTTGCGCAAATGGCTAGCATGGCGGCTGGCGCCGGACAAAGTTCAGCTCATACAGCGCACACTGCGAGTACAGCTGGTATAATCAGTCCACCAACCCGGTCATTAAGCGGAGGATTCATTGCGCAAACAGTGAAAAGGGCAAGAAGCAAGAGTGACATATCATCGTCGAAATTGCAGAAGGGAAAGCCAGTCTTCGGCATTGTCAGTATGCTGGGACAATACGGAGGGCCGCCGGCTCTTCCCATAAAGTCACCAGTACAAAGTGCCGAGAGCGAGTCTCCAAGGAGAAACTATACATTTGGGGAAGAATCTAGAAAACGTGGAATTGCTGCTGCAAAGTTGCTTTGCCCTCCGGACCCACATAGACATGATGGTTACGATGACGACGACGATAATGATATGGATGATGATGATATGCAAAATAGCCAACAAACCACCCCCCCTGGAACCAGACCGCCTTTACCAAAACTCGATATTACCCCCAACCCTGAGGGCTTCTCTCAGCATGTCCGCGGTCTCACGCCAGCATTGCATCCGAAGCTTGTCGATAGAGTCGTCTATGAGCAGGGTAAAAGATTCAAGAAACTCGTCGAGCATAGACAAAAACATTTGGCTGCGATCAGGGGCGGAAAAAGATGTGGAAATACGACTAAGTGCAGGGGCCCTGTTGGTTCAATTGGTCCGGGTGGTGATCCTTCTGCCAATGGGCATAAGAGGAACACAAGTGGTGGGAGTGGAGAGGGGGAAGGTTCGATTGCCTCTATCATCCAACAAGATTCCTAACATGAATTCTGCTAATGCGGCCTCCCAGCTTACTCTTCCGATGAAACTGTTGGTGACGGATCGCGCTCTCCAACCGAAGGCAAAGTTACCGCAACACAATTCCCACCGGGGGTTCCGCAACCTCCGGTCTTGCGCTTGCCGGCCGAGTTTGAGTGCCCGATCTGCTTCAAGGTGAAGAAGTTTCAGAAACCATCCGATTGGACTAAACATGTTCATGAAGATGTCCAACCTTTTACTTGCACGTTTGTGGAATGCACGGAGCCCAAATCTTTCAAGCGGAAAGCCGATTGGGTCAGACATGAAAATGAACGACATAGACACTTGGAGTGGTGGACTTGCACGTTACCCGACTGCACCCATACTTGCTACAGGAAGGACAATTTCGTTCAACATCTAGTTCGTGAGCATAAGATGGCGGAACCCAAGGTCAAAGCTCAGAAAGCGGCCGCTAGGAAGGGCAAGAAGGGTGTTGCTGGCATGAGTGAGGGTGTGCCCTCACACGAGGACTTTGAAAAGGTCTGGCAAATCGTTGATTCCTGCCACCAAGTCACAACCAAACACCCTACGCAGGAGAAGTGTAGGTTCTGCGGAAATGTATGCCCGACGTGGAAGAAGTTGACTGTGCACTTGGCAAGGCATATGGAGCAAATATCACTCCCAGTACTTGACTTGATAAAGGATGATGCAGTGGTACCTCCCAGTGTCAGGCCATCAGCTGCCAGCAAACGTGTTCAACAAAACAGCGATTCATCTAAACCTGAACCTTCCAAACCGCCACCGCCGCCGCCGCCGCCGCCGATACAGCAGCCGGATATGGAGATGGATATTGATCCTGCCGATACGACGCAAAGACAGCTCACTGGAAACGGGGACTGTGATGTGCTCCCACCACCACAGTTCCATTCCCCAGATGCTTCTACTTTTGACATGAGTCCTGCACATCTGCAATATACCCCTCCACGTAGCTCACCAAATGTGGATGATCGATTTGGAATCCAGACACCGTTGAGGACCCCGCAGTTTGTTAGTCCTCATAACTTCAGCCCAGAACAAAACCTGCGAATGCAGCAGCAGCAGCAGCAGCAGCAGTTATCAATGGGGACTAACAGTGGATTTGATTTTTCAAATAACACCGGCCGCGATATCTATTCATTAAGCCCACAGCAGCAGCAACAGCACACCCCAACAAGCTCAGGGGTAACAACACCGCAGAGAATAGCAACCCAAGCCGGCGGATACATTAATGTTTCACCTCCGCCTCAGCCTGGTTTACAGTATCCACAGCACCGCAGCCCTCTTATACACCTAGTTGGGCAACAGCAAATGGCACAGCAACCACAATACTTTGCATATGGACACGCATCGGGGCAGGTTCAAGGTGCCCATGGACAGATCCACTCGCAGACAGTTGCACATGCAAACGCATACAACTTCTACCCCCAACTTGAGCAGAACGATCTCGAAATTCCTGGGGCAGCAGTTACGGCTGCTGATCCTACAGACGATTACATAAATGTGGCATATACAGCATCATGAGACCTTTGGGATTGTTTCCGAGTGATTTTGCAAGTATTTCATGTTTGCATACTGATAATATCATCGAACACTTGGTGGATTCCTTTGCTGATCGATCCCCCATGGATGCTCAAATGGTTAAAGTTGTTTCCGTTTTAGTTTTCTTTTGTATTCTGTTTTAGTTTTCTTCCGTAATCTATTTCTAGGAGTGTGAAGGTCGCACCACTCGGCGAAGCTAGTTTTCTGATCGGGTTTTCTATGTTTGCCCTCCGTTTATTTCTCCAAGGTCGTCTAGTTTCGAGAGTACGTATCATTTGCTTTTGTCGCAGCATTCCCCATGTTTTTTCTTTCCTTCTTCCCCAGATTTTCTCGTTTGGCCCATTCTTCTTCCCCAGTGCAATAATCATGCGAGCACAAGGCTACGAAAATACCGTAGTGTTTTGAGTCATGCCCGATTCGAGGGTTACGTGTTATGGAGTTTCTGGCACATGGGCATGATATGATGAGACCTTTGAGCTACTACTCGAGTTCACCCCCTGTTTAGTGATTTCAACTTTGAATTTCAAAATATGTTTCCGGGTCCTTTTCCAATAAGCGATTCTCCTTTACATACTTCCACAGTCCCGATTAATTTCCTTTCATGACATTATAATGATGATATTTATTTTCACTTCTCCGGAGGGAGCCCCAGAGTAGCGTAATACAGTAGTAGGGCTGGAAGGGATCGGGAAAAACACATTAGTGATACTTTAATCGGCGCACCGGTGGAATGGGCTGCATTTTACTGATCACACTTGGAGTACGAGACGATGCGATACACACACACAGTCTGCCTCGCGGCGAACCCATCGTAGGCAGATTATTACTGGTAGGGCGGGCGAGAAAGGTGCGATATGCTTTTTCGAAGGATAGTTGGGCCAATTATCGGCGCTTGGTTCTTTGAGATAGGGTAGTTATAACCATAGCTCATAATACCGGAGGGCACAGGATAGTTTATCAGATCTGTTTCGCCGCCTGCCTCGCACAAGTCCGCATAGAGACGGTAAGAAGAGGTTAAAACTCACGGTAATAAAGTTAACACACAATCGTACACACACAATCGCTCAATCACTCGCTCACCCGCGCATACACACGGACTCACACAGGTTATTCAAAACTTAGCTACAGGAAAAAAGAGTGAAGCGATGTGATGCACTATGATACACCACGGAGAAGTACCGGTATCGTCGGAAAGCAGTAAAACGGGCGCGATGGGCTACTGACACGGTAGGCCTGCCAGGTGACTTTGAAATTGTAGGGTACTCGTACCGTAAGTAAGTACTTGTACTCGCACTCGAGTACTCGTACTGCACAGTAGGTTGGGGGAGGGAGGGGGGTTCGTGCGAGCGAGTGCGCGAGCCAGCCGGTTGCTCGACCAACCGCCAACCTGTGGGACAAAGGGATAATTTACATACCGTTACCGGCCCCAACAAGCCAAGGAAGGAACAAGAGCCCAAGCAGCCGAGCCCGACCAACCAAATAAGTTCTCTCCCCCCCAGGTATTCCATGGATGGACCCGACCGTGAGAATAACTAACACACAGAACACGGATGCTGAATCATTTTCTGTATTATCATTATGTTATTTCGCCATCACTACTGTTATCCATCTATCACAACAAGCAGGACAGCGGGCAAGCAATACGCTACGTTGCTGCTGCAAGTAAACAGATCAATCAGAATGATAATAACTGTATCGGGTATCGGGGAGCGTAGAAAAGTAGAAAATAGCAGGGTGGAAAGATTTGGTTTCACTTGCCGTGGGTGGCATTTTTTTGATCGCCTCAAATGGTGCGTTGGGACAGGGGGGTTGCGCGCACGCGGGGGGAAGAGAGGGAGGGGGTGGGGAGGGAAGGGAAGGGAAGGGAAGGATAACTCAGATTGAGGCGAACAGAAAGTGATAGTTGTGGTGTGCACATCGCGGTGAGGAGGGAGGGAGGGAGGGAGGGAGGAATGAAGGGCTAAGTGAGTGACTAAATGCACAAGATAGGGAAAGAAAAAGATTACGGTGGTAAAACAGTGGGGGGGGGGGTTATTACTTTATCACTTGTATTGTTCCTGGGAAGTGATAAAGATTTCCTCTCTTACTGTAGGTCAAGTTAACGGCGAACTGCGGTACTGGAGTAGAGTATATTATTCCTGATGGATAAGAGGAGGAAAGGGAGGGAGGAGAAGGGAGGGAGGGAAGAGGATAAAGTTAGAGATAGACTATGCGTGTGCCGCAGAAGTAACAGTGTGGTTTAATGGAGGAGTCGAGATCATCACGTGCAGTTATGAGGGTATGATAGCTACTGTAGTCGTACAGTACAAGTACGAGTAGACTGCTCGTACCAGTTGAGGGAGACAGCGAAGGGAGAGAGAGAGGGTTAGGAAGAGTGATGATGATGGAATGGAGGGAAAGGGGGAAAAAGTGGGGAGGCTATTATTTTCTTTTTCCTCCAACTTTTATGGCCAGAGAAAGCATTCAGCATTTCATTTTTTCTTTTTCATGGTTGGGATTCCTTTTTTGAATTTCCTCTCTCCCCCCCCTCCAGGTCGAGCCAGTCAATTGGCTAGAATCGAGCCCACTCGAGGCGAACCAGTTCTGGTGGAAGCGGGATTGAGGTGTCTGATGAGACTGCTGCCTAACAAGGCCAACCAATGAGGATGTGCTAAGGCGAATGGGGCAAATACGGCTTGGACCTCCGCAGCTGCGTCAGAATGTTGCGAAAAGTCGGGAAAAAGGAAGGGAACGACGGCGCTCTCGCATGTTCGCTCACTCAGAATCTCTCTTTTCTCACTCTTTCGAATGACTCTCCCCCCCGTCCCACTCTGTCTCCACACTCTCTCCGAAGACCCATTCTGGTTTTCGCGTGGGGAGGGAGATGGTCACCGCATGACCAGGGGAGGGAAGGGGGAAACGGAGAATTGAAACAGCTGGAAATCTAACTTAAGAATTTATAAATGGATGTGAAGGGGGGAAAATGAAAAAAGGGAGCTACGAGTAGAATTTGGTACACCATTTGTATGAGAGCTCTCGCTCGGCTTGTGCCGTATGATTTATATTGCTGTAGGGTACCGTGACTGTAGTATCATACCGCATCATACCAGTACGGTGCTCGAGTACTGTGCGAGCACATCTCACACAACCACCTCTGCGGTCTCCTTGCTCCTCCTGTACCCGTACGGTGGTGGTGCGGTGCAGCAGGCAAAAAAAAGTCCTACCGCCCTTGTCTTATGCGCATCGTCCTTCCGAGTGGTTCGCAAATCCGCGCCCAAACCAACCCACTCCCACGCTCCCAAACACCTAACCACTCCATACCATACCTCCTGAACTCAACAACTGCTCCCACTCACCTGCTTTGCTATACAACTGCACCGTTTTTACACATCCAAGAAACCCACCTCTCTGCAGCACCAAGACCTCAGTCAGCATAGAGCCTTCTCCTGCTCCGCTTTGCTCCGGTCTGCTCTGGCCGCTGTAAGAGAGAGAGGGGAAAGAAAAAAAGGAAAAAAAGAGACCGTTGTTACTGTTCCTATCCCCCCCCCCGCGCGCGCGCTGTTGCCTCTCCTACCGCGCCCCGTGAATCGGGATTCAATCGATTGCGGCTCCGGCCTAGGAAATGCTCTACTTTGCTGCGGCAGCGACTGGATACTGCTGCCCCCAATATCGCCCTCGTGGAAGTCTCTTTCTCTGCAGGGAATCCGCCTAATGATACCGGAACAGATCTTTCAAGTATCTCCGCGAGCCGTACCTTAACTCCATCCTGAGACCCCGCCCCCCTCCCCTCCCCCATTCTCCTAATCCTACTACCCCCCCGCCATTCCCGATCACACTTCGTCATTGATACCCACCCCTCCCTTCCCGCCCTGTGGCCCCACTTCCCTTCTCCCTTCTCGGTGCTGCTTCTCGGGTATAACCCTTTCGTCCCACGATAGTTCGCCGCTCCCACCTCATTTCCGCCCCGATCCCCGATATAGCTTGTGGGTGACGAATTACCCTTCCTTACCCGGCTATCTTTCTTTTTGTCACTGGAACTTCTTAACTTTCAAAGTTCTTCCTGCTAACCAATGCTTGAGGGGGGAAGGGCATATATGAAGAAGGCTGGAAATAATTGAAAGAAAGAAAAAAAAAAAGAAAAAAAAAGAACCCTCAAAGGAGAAAGAAAAGAAAAGAAAAAACACATTAAATCAGAGGAACCTCGTGAGCAACACAAAGACCCCAGTTACCGCTTCTGTATATGTATAAAAATCACTAAGGTGAGGTTTTTGTCCCTTTCCGTGTTTTATGTGCTATTTATGATTCGCTACCTCTTTATTTTTCTGCATTATTGAGTCCTCATGATAGCCTTCCTCCCTCTCTCTTTGGTCCAGATTTGAAGTATGGTGAAGATAATTACTTATGCTAAAAGGCAGTCTCTCTGGGTCTTTCCTTCTCGTACTTCTTCACGGGGCCCAAGCCATACCCAACACCGAATACCACTACCAAAGAACCCCCCAATACCACTTTTTCATTGAAAAAGAAAAACAATGATGGCATCACATACCTCCAACAGCATGGAGATAGACCAGTTTCCACACCCAGCTTCAACGAACAGTTCTCGTCGCTTCGAAAATCTGCCCTCCATCGGAGCCGTGTTCAAGGACCTTCCCCCGCTCAGCAATAACCCCGTCTCGGGATTCTTCGGCACTGGCCCGGAATCAGAGCCAAGGGTTCCCGGGAGCCTTCCGCTGAAAAAATGGGGCCCCTCCGACTCTGATCGGCCGCATTATAATGTTCCTAAACAGCAGCATAATCAACTTCATAGTTACACCCGACAGCATCACAATCATCCTTACTTTCAACAACCTGAGAATTCTAGCCGTTGCCATTCACAACACTTACAACTAGGTAGTAGAACTGGTAGAAGAAGCGGGGTGTTAGAAACCCCATCGCAACACTTCTACACACAGAAGTCCATTGACCGTGGCAACGCCCGCGAGCCAGAGTATTCATGGGGAGCTGAGCGAGCAGCGGCATTAGTCTCGGGTCCAGGCCTACATGGTGCATCTACGTCAAGCCACGTACAACAACGACACCAGCAACCGCAGCATCAACAGCAACAGCAACCACCACTACCACCACCCCCTCCTCCTCCTCCACCGCAGCAACAACGAACACACTGTCCATCGCAACCACCACCTCCACTGTCACCCATCAATTCTTGGGCTAACGGCAATAGGCCAGAACATTCTGGGTCGCCGCAATTGAGCCCTACAGTCACAGAGGGGTATTCGCCCCTTTACAGCGTTAATGACTCGGACGCCGGGAATGATAAATATTCCGAAAACGGCGATTCGCTATCAGACCTCACCAATAGTGTTCATGGGGATTCGTACAGTCACACTGGGAGTATCGGGCCGCCCTATGTAAGGCAGTTTTCTTGCGCGAAATGCAAAGCAATATTCAAATGCGACTCACTCCGTAGGTAAGAATTACCGCATTTCATTCAAATGTGCCAACTACCGATATCGCCGGCCCCCCTTTCCACATCCCCCATATATATATATATTTTTTACCCTTTTTTTCGCTCCAACGTGGCAGCCGCAGTCAGCCCGGAAGATGAAAGGAAGAAAAGAGAAAGGGGGTTTAGACAATGCACGATGTCATGAGCGAAGAGACCCTCTCTTCGCCTCTGACTCGTCGGAATACTTCGGGTTCTTGTTTTGTCTCCTGTTTTTCGTGGCTGATAATGTCCAGGAAACACGAGATGAAACATACGAAGCCCTTTAAATGTCAAGTTTTAGGTTGTAAGAGAACTGCAGGATTTAGCTCCGTTAATGACATGAATCGCCACATGAACTCCGTTCATAGGAGGCATATATCAGGCCCTGCCGTGGGATACGACTGTCAATACGATCATTGCCGGGATAACGGGAAGATCTTCTTCAGACTGGATAATTTTAGGAACCACCTAAAGAAAAAACATGGGCCTAAGGGACCGCAAGATGTATTGGAAGAATTTTTGAAGAGGTATGTCTTTTACCCTCCCTTCCTCCTATTTTACTTCATTTTTCTGCATTTTCTGTGCGAATTTTTGCACTTTGGTACAAATACCTTGACACCTCGCTGGGGATATCATCGCTCGGGGGAAAGGGGGTCTTAATAACCCCCTTTCCCTTTCCTTCATCCCGTCATTCCCCAAACAAACAAATCAAGAGAGTGCAGGAAGTAACGTCTATGGGGAGCGGTTTTTTCTCTTTTTTCTTTCACAATAAAGAGCGGAAACCGAATGCCGAAGGACACATTCCGCGGATTTCATGGGCCCCCATTCCCCTTCGTCGAATCAATTTATGGATACACGTTCGGAGCCTGGGCTTTCTGATGTACCGAGCACCCCGATAGCCACGGACAGCCCCGGTCTTCCCCCTGTCTCCCCCACTTTCCGGAGGACCCCACGTGAAGCTTCCCAAACTGTTGCGCAGCCCCTGGCCCCAAGTTTCCCCTCCATATCGGAGTCTAGTTTCGGCCATGGAAAGCTAGCTCCCCTTGCTCCCAAGAACCCTGTGCAAGAAGCTCTAGATGCCGGTAGTGACGATCGAATGGACTTAGATTTTGAGGAGCCCGTCGCCAGAATTTACAAACCAAACTGTGTCAAGCCAAGCGGAGGACCAAGTAGTAATTCTACTGCCAATCCCGGAGCAAAGGAGCCTGAAGCCACTCTTGGTAATAACAGATCAATGGAGAGAAAACGGAGGATAAGTGAGATCGATAAGTTGATTGAAACGCTAACCTCGGAAAAGGATAAGCTGGTATACGAGGAACGGGTCGAATTCGGTAGAAAGAGTTTCCCCAGCCAATCCCAGAGGGCGCCCCAGGACTCCCAGACCGCTGTTACAGGACCTAATGGGCCCAGCTCTAAAAGGATTGCCTTGGGAAGGATTGAAGGAAGCGACCCGGACCATGACATGCATGTGGGCGGTGAACCAGGCGTTGTTACAGCCGATTCTGAGAGATCAAACACCAGCCATGCCCTTCGAGGCTATATCCAGCAGGCAACTACTCAGGACCCATGGCCAGGGAGGTGGCTCGATCCCAGCACAGGCCCCCACAGCCCGGGTGCAGCGGATAAGGACCGCGCCAGCGCACTCTCTCCCCAGGGGACCATGACGGTTTCTTCGCCGACAGGGACCACTGCGGCCACGGAAGTATCACAACAACCACACCCAGCCGAAGGTCGGCTGGGGCTTTCGCCGCCCTTGGCCATGGGATTGCGAGCTCAGCGTGGGGCGATATCTAATAAGCAAACAGGCTCCAAGTACGCCGGCAATACCGCTCAGTTGAGGCTTGGCCCTGGACCCGGTTCAGGATTGCAAAAAGGCCCTGCAACCTGTCTGGTCTGTGCAAAGACATTTCACAGGCCAAGCGAGTTAAAGTAAGAGCACTGCCATGATAATTAACAGTAAAAAAAGGGGGGGTTATAGTCTATGCATATATAGGAATTATACCTGGATAACCCTCCCGGGTTATCCAAGGGACTGCCCCCGCACAGTAAGGCGATACTGACAAGTTTTCCCAGGAAACACATGAAGCGTCACTCACGCCCGTTTGCCTGTACCTTCCGGGGATGTGGAAAATCATTCGGTTCGAAGAACGACTGGAAACGTCACGAGAACAGCCAGCACTTTCAATTGGAACTGTGGAAATGCGGGGTCATCGCTCCCAAGTCCACCAGTCTTTGTGGTAAACTTTCGTTTCGGAGAGAGTCCCATATCACGCACTTGAAGAATGCACACAACATTGTTGATAAACAAGAGATTCAAAAATGGACCAACGAAGCGCACATTGGCCGTAACAACTTCAAGACATTCTGGTGCGGCTTCTGCTCTAAGGAGAGGAGGGATGGGTTATCAATAAAGGGCTGCGTTGTGCAATTAAAAAAGAAGGGGCTTGATGGCTGGGACGAACGGTTCGACCATCTAGGGAAGCACTTCGAGGAGGGGAACCATATCAAGGATTACACGTTTCATGAAGACGATGTGTTTGGGGATTTGCAGTCTACAGAGGAGGACGACGACGACGACGACGTAGACGATACCAGGGAAGAGGACGATGATACGGGCGAGGAACGGCCCATAATCGAATCCACGGCGCCGCCCGAAGAGGAGAAGGCAGAGAAGTTACAACCTTCCCAATACACCACACAAAAGGAGGAGGAGAAGGGCAACAAGAGGGAGAAGAGATGGTATTGTGTAAGTTGTGAAGAAAAAGACCTACATACAACTCGCCCACTTCCGCAAACTTCTAACGTTTTACCTTTTGGTTACTCTAGTGCAAGCATAATGTGGGGCGATGTTCCGATCCTGGCCCGTATACCGTGGGCCTAACGGATTCGTGTATGGAGTGCTGCCACGAACGATGTTCGGCATGCTCGATTGAAGAGAGAGGATAAAGTAGCCTTGTGGTTTTCACTATTACTCGGTTTATTCCAATGGGTTTAATGTTTTTTATTCGTATATCCCTTTCCCGCGATTGCCATCATTACCATTTTTTATTGCTTTTTTCACCCTTTTGTTTTTTCCTCCTTTGACCTTTTCGCTTTACTCGAGGAGGATGGTTCGAAGTAAAGCTTGTTGTATAGTTAGATTTTCTTTCCTTTTTCTTTTTCTTTTCTTTCTTCCCCTTTTCTGTAGCAGCGAAAGGTTAGAGGTCATTCGATCGGAGTTTTTCATTCCCGAGAAGGTGAAGCGAAGCAAGGAGAGGGGGAGGAAACAGGAGGGGTAAAGGGGACAAGTGGAAGCGTGAAAAGCAGGGGCGCGGAGGATAGTAGGATAAGAGAGGCGGAGGAGAGGGAGGGCTGAGATAATCACATGGCATCACTCGGACCTAATCAGTGTTCAGACAAATGAACACAAACTCGCTCGCTCACTCACTCGCTAACACACTTACACCACGTATCCTCACTCACTTTTATTCCTTACCCACCCACCCTCTTCTCTTAATGCGTTCTTACACTCCCTACCCACCTAATTGTATACCGGTACTCCACTCCCACCCGGTCGGTAGGGCTAACAGCCAACGATTGGCGGGGGTGGGGAGGCAAGTTGGATGAAAAAAAAAAAAAAAAAAGCTCCTGACAGACGCAGAGAAAGCCCTGCAAACCCAAATGGAAGAAAAAAAAAGAGATTTCCCTTGGTAGCAACCCCCTCCTCAAATCCCAGTCCATCTCTATTTTAATTCCCAAACACGTCGTGTCCGTGGATGAAGGTGCTCAATAATAAGGGTCTAGAGATGCAGGAGAAAGGCGTGCAGACGTAAAGGAATACATTTCTCATCGACGTGCTAGTAAATCTATCTATCCCTTGGTCCGTCGTGTGCTGCGCCCAAAAGATCTACCGGTAGTTGGGGGGGGAGAAAGCTAGATCTGGAGGGTATACTTCCTTAACTGGAAATAAATTTACTAGAGTTTCAAAGTGCGATCTATTCAACCGATTTCTTGAGCGCTCCGATAGACTGAGGGATGCTCGAGCACAAACATGGGGGGATAACCGATGAGAAGCGGAGTGGAATGAATCCCGTTAGTCAAGTCAAGCCTGAGGTCGCGACATAGCTTATTTTTTTTGTTCTTTTAAATTATTATTATTTTCTTTTTTTTTTTTTTTTCTTTGCCGATTTCTCGGTTGCCAAACCAGATCATGGTAAAGTTATCTACGGGGTGATAACTTGGTGGATGGGGGTGGATGGATGGGTACCCAACCATCTTATCCCATTCCTTGGCTGAGGCGATGAAATAAAAAAATATAATAATTAAAATTTCAATCCGAAACGCCGGATATCGATAACAACCACAGCACTCTATACTCGTAACGATATCGCACAGTTCAGTAACGGTACAGTGCAGAGCAGTACCGTACCTCACTCACTCCCTTTCCCCATCGTCCCATCATTCCCGGGTGCGCAACTACCATACTCGAGTAAAGACTGCGCACCTCAACCTCCCCACCCACCACCACCACCGCTCAAGTACGAGTACCACCACCACACCCCACTTACCGGTACCCCCTTTCCCATCATCATCATCATCATCATCATCAACACACCCAACCCAAGCCAAACGTGCGTGCGGCTCTGCAACGTGTGCGTTGTACTGTCTCCCTTCGCACTTCTCTCTCACACACGCACACACTCACTCACCTCACGTCCTGTACTTCGCACATTTCCTTTCCTTTTTTTTTGTTTTGGGGAAGAAAGAGAGAGAGAAAAGAGCCATCAGTCACTCACGCTCACTCTTAGGGGGGTTCTTCCCATCTGACGTATTACGTTTTGGATGATCGTACAACCAGGAAAAAAAAAAAGGGAAACGGTAGAAGGGGTGGAGGGGGAGAGAGTTGGGTATGTAGGGGGCATTGCGCACATAGTTAAGTTAGCTAGGTAGGTAGGTAGGCAAGTAGGCAAGTAGGCATATGGTAGATAGGTACCGTAGGTAGATAGATGGGTAGGTATGGGGCGCAGCCACGTAAACACTTTTCTCTTGCTTGCTCGCCCGCATAGGTTTGTCCTTTACGAGTATTTTGATTCCATCGGCGGGGAGGGGAGCGGACGGAGGTGCCTGGAGGGTGAGAAAGGCATGCTGGGAAGGGAAGGGAGGAAGGGGAAAGGAATGCAGAATCGGTCGTGTTTTGGTTTTGTCTTGTATTTTGGCTTGAGCGGGGTGGAAGGAGGCTCATGCGGGATCGGTAGGTGGCTTATCGAGCACACAAAAAAAAAAAAAACCGTGCAGAGGGAAAAGACGTGGGATCATTGGAATCGCGTGAGAGCTTGTGACCCACTTTTGCAGGCGAGAGAGCAAGAAAGCAAGCATGTCAATCAGACTATATCTTTTGAAGATTCGCTAGCATAGCATATCATATCGTCATCTACCCTCCCCATCCCCCCCTCCGGATCATAAGTGAAGTAATGAAATACGCGGTAGAATTGTCATGCACTCGTTCCATTCAATCATTCATTCATTCAGTCACTGATTCATCCAGTGTTATGGTTGAGGCTCTTTCAACCATTTCTTCCCCTTCCAAATATCGCGATGCTAACCGAGCGCCCAAATTAATCTAATCCAAGCGGCGGGCCAGTAAACTTCCCCTTTTTCCCTTTGTTCGATTTTGTTCCGATGCAGTGCAGCAATCGAAAGTGCCTTCTATCCTACCCTTTTCTGGCTTGCCCGTCCGTCTGGCAATCTGGGTGCTCGTGTGTGCGCGCTTTGTCGTGTGTGCTTTTTTGTCCAAGAGTCCCTTGCTCGTCGGGGGAATGATGGGTGGATGGGTGGGTGGGTTGAATGGAGCACGGAAGTCCGCCTGCTGTTGCCTAGTAAGTTAGGTCGCTTTTGGTGTGCCTTAATAATATCATGTCATTGGGGTGTTGGAGAGTGGAGGTTTCTCCGGGTAGGTATGGCTATGAAGGGTAGGGTGCGGTACGATAGCTACCGTGGCTATCATGGCTAGTCTGTCTAAGGTGGGGGGAGGGGGGGATACGATGGAAGATACTCCGGTACCGGTAATGGTGGAGAAGTGGAGGGAAGGTATTGCGCGAATGAGGGGCGCATGAGGACAGGTTTTTTTTTTAGGCCTGCTATTGGTGAAGTTCTAGATGTTTTTTGAACTTTCTTTTGGGTCTGGCTTTCCCCCTTGCAATATTGGGTTGGAGATGGGGCTGTTCTATTTTTTTTCTTTTCTTTTTTGCTCGTGAATTTATTTATTTGTTTATTTCGTTCTCATGAGGGGCAGCTCTTCTCCTATGGCGGAGCGGCATTCGGTGGAGGCAGGGCCGCTTGTGTGGGTGAAAAACCCCGTTTTTGGTGTTTTTATTCTTCCCCTTCTTGGCGGCATATCGTTTACGGGAGTTAATTTGTTTTATGAATTATTCATGGGACAGTGAGATCCTCCAAAATTCCAGATGAGATTGAATTGGGTTTTGAGGTAAATTTTTACTGCCTCCTTCATGTTGCCCTAGTTTCAATATGGGGTCGACTCAACACCATGATCATGATTTTGGATGGTTGTGATGATGGTGATGACGATGAGTATGGGGAACGTTTCTCACAGTGATACGTGATCAATAACTGTGATCCTATAGCAATGAGGTATGGTGGAGAAAGGGTAGTAAGACTTAAACAGTTGTCCGTGCTGAACGCAAAAGATCTCAAGAACACATATACATAGAGTTGCAGTAACAGACCGGACGTGTAATAACAATCGTGATGGATGAGGTGTGGACGCAGTCCAGGAAGAAAAGGAAAAAAGGAAATAAAATGTACACAGTGCACTGCGAAGAAGTGGTGTTTCATTGCGCACGAATGCTGCCGAGGGAAAAAAAGGAAATAATAGTTGAACCAGCAAAGGGCTTGCGCTGCAAAAGTTCTCTGGGGAAGGGCTTTTTCAGTGCGCGATTGCATTTTGACGGTGAGCTCCCGAACGAATCATCTTGCATGACAACCCTGGCAATGACCTATGTGAATCCGCTTCGGGTTAAGAGGAAGGAATGATGGAGTGTGAAGAGAGCTCATTAGAGCTAGGGGGTAAGTAACTAGTGTTGTACTACTCGTACAATCCATATTATTCTGGATAGAGGCTCAACAAAGATTTCCATCCCCCACCTGATCCTCTGTGGGTTGTTCCACAGAATCAAAAGTTAATGGCCAACAACAAGCATACCGCTATGCTATGGGGCGGTGTCAACTCTTAGGGAGAAAGAGAGACGGGATTATTGTGCCAATCTCAAGCTCCTCCCCCCCCCCCGAGTCGACAGTAGGTGGGATCAAGATTTCTGACTCGCATTTTGTGCACATTCTCCCGCCGGCGCGGAACTGTTAAGTTGATGGACTGACAGGTACAAAAATGGGCTGTCGGACCCACTTCCTCTGTTTCTTCTATCTGCTACTTTCACGCATCACTTTTCTTTCATCTTCTTACCCCCCCCCCCACGGCGCGCCGCGTTGCCCTTCTCTCCCCGCTGTCCGCTTCTCTCACTTAGCCCACCCCTCCACCCTCCCATCATATACTCGATATCCTCCACCACATCCTCTGCTCGGTCAGAGGCTCCCGCTGCGCAAATTACCGAGAGTGCCATCCTGTTTTAGTACATATAGGATTGCTGCCTAGATTTCCTATAGTCACCTGGATTTCCTCCTAGTCTTGGAAATTAGACTGGAAATTAGACTGTCGAATAGATTTGCGGTTGTCGCACTTGTCTGTTATCAGTAGGTTTCCACCTATACCAGATCTGGGATACCATATAAGCTTCAGGGCTATCATTTTTTTTTTAAAACAAAAACTTTCAATTACACTTTTCTAACATTTCTTCACCTTAGTTTCGACTATACCCTTTCATCAAAGGTGTGTATAATATTTTTGTTCCTGCGGTGTAATGCCCCGCGAGCTCGATCTGTTCGCCTTCTTTTTTTTTTGGCCTTACCTTTATTTTCCTTCCCCTGCTTTTTGATCTGTTGCACAAGGTTATCGTTTCTTCATGCTTCTCTGCATTGAGAGACGAGGCGAGCAATGGAACTATCTTCTGTTTGGTTGGCCTTAGAAGTGTCGTGAAAGCTGACGGATGGCCTGATGAAGTTTACTGAAACAGTACAAATAGCACCGCCTCATCGGTGCTGTTTTATCATTAGTCTCTGCCTTCTCAGGGCGACTCGAGCAAGAGAATAAATAAAAAAACAGCCCTCCTCATAGCTCAAGGCGAGCATGTCTTCCTTTAACACATGGTCGTATCATTCTCCGGTTCAGCCATCGCCCGCGCTGGTTCAGCAAATCGAGGCCTTTGGAAGACTGGAGCCACCTCGAGACAATTACACGTCCTCGTTGACCCCAATTGATCGCTACGTTGAGGACGTACCTACAGGTGCCATAGTCACCCACGACACTCGGAGCCTACACCCCCCCCCGTCACTATTGCGGCAAGGCTATATCGCGTGCAGCAATCCGGGGAGCGATTACCAACGCTCATTGCAAGACCAGGTGGATAACGATTCCTTGTGTAGTGAGAGCAATAATTTATGCTATACTGGTTTTGAAGGGTCTACCGAATCTTCAAGCGGATCTCTCGGGGAAGACGATTATCACCACCAGCAGAGCTCCGCATCAACTAGCCCGGATTATCACGGCTCAGGATTTGAGAAGACTTGGGCCCAGGGGCACCCCTACATGACGCAGGCTAGTGATTTGCATGCGTCCGTGGACCCAAATCTGGCACATGGCGGCTACGTGTGCCTGAAGGAGGTGGTTCATATTTCCCCCTGCGGGGACGACCGGAGTCAAGAGGGGCATAATGACTCCATGGAGGATGACGACGAGAACGGTCTCGGATACCCACAAACCGTGCCCGTCATGTTTCAACAACCAGGTTACGATCGATGCTGTCCTGTTGATCAACCACCTCCCCCAATGGGAGTATTCTCACATCAACACGATCCCTCGCTTGGGCATGGCCATTCTTGCCCCTCAGCGCAAGGATCCAGGCAGAGTTCACCCGCCAGAACGTTGAAATTGAAAACAATCAAGAACCGCCGGGTTAAAGGCTGCCCAGAAATGATGAAGCCATTTTCTGAAGTCTCGGGTGAGGGTGAGAAAGCCCGGAAAGCCCGGGGGGAGAAAACTCGGGGTCGCGGCGCAGGAAAAAAACCGAAAGAAAGAAAGATCTGTCGTGAACACCCTGGAAAAGTGTTTGTCCACGCCTCGGATTATAAGTATGACCCCCCGCCGCCTCCTCACTGTCTAGCAACGGGCTAACCGCAACTTGCTTGACCATCAGAAAACACATGAACCAGCAACACCTCCGACCATTCCTTTGCGTATTCTACTTCTCGGGCTGCATTCAAACATTCGGCAGCAAGAACGAGTGGAAGCGCCATGTATACAGCCAACACCTTCAGATCTCCTACTGGCACTGCGACGATCCCATGTGTGCTGATAGGAAGGCAATCTTCAACCGAAAGGATCTTTTCGGTCAACACATAAAGCGCATGCACCCGCCTCCAGCGGGCCCCAAAACCTCCACCGCGGCCTACATGGACGAAATGATCGAGCGCTGCCGCGTCGAGCGCCGGAAGCCGCCACAGAGTAGTAGGTGCGGCTATTGCAAGCAGACGTTTTCAGGGGCCCAGAGCTGGGAGCAGAGAATGGAGCATGTCGGTCAGCACTACGAAAAAAACAACTACAAGGGAATCTCCCGCGATCGCTGGGTTCCGGATGAGGGCCTTATCGCGTGGTCTTTGGAACATGGCATTATTGAGGATAATGGTGCTGGGGGTTATGCCACTGTTTCCACGGGGAAAGACGCTATCGTGAGGGCTGGGGTTGAGCAGAAAAAGATGGCGAAGAAGGAAATGGCGAGGGCTCTGAGATATCCGGACGATTGTGATGTTGATGATTACGATGATGATGCTGATGGAGATGTGGATTACTGCTAGAGCAAAATAGCTATCAATGCCGTCCCCTCCTAACTGTTCTTCGAATCACATATCGGAAATAAATTATTGGGAACTTTCTTATCTGGGTCTTCCAAATTGGCTTTTCTACCTCCTCCTCTTCCTTGCCTACTCCTTTCATCTTCTATTTTTGTTTTCTGCTTCTTAACGGCCGATTTCAGATTTCTTCTATTTCCTCTTTTTTCTGTCAGCGTTTTCCGGTATATATGGTTGCTTGGTTATAGACGGACGTTTTCTCGGGTTCCTCGTTTCGTTTCTTTCACAAAGGAAGGTAGGACTTGTTTAGGTTGGGCTGGGTTGGGTTGGGTCGGTTGTTTGGGTCGGTTTTTCTCTTTTTTTTTTCTCTTTTTTCTCTTTTTCTTCTTTTTTTTTTTTTCGTCCTTTTTTCCCGTTATTTTCCATCTCAACTGAGAAAAAAAAGGGTCATCTGGAGAAAGGATTTTTCGATTTTTGAGACTTTTTATTCATCTTGTTTTCATTTATCTATCCTACCACCCCTTCGGATGGGTTTATATGAATTCAAATCAAATCAGGTCGAAAGTAGTTGAAAATTTTTTTTTTTAAAAAAAAAGAATCCTCGCTGCAACATGATTTCCATCGCCAATTCTAATTGTTGTATTGTGTGAGGATCTCATTGTCAACCACACATAATTAATGTGTCAACTCATATTGTGTCACTCGGGGCGCTTTCGCGCGCCGAGTAGGAAGAGAGACATGGAGATCAGGGAACTTACCGACCAATTGTCTCAATAAGCCAACCAACACATTGATCCGGAGGCGAGCGGAGGCAAGGGGAGTGGCGGTGAGAGCTACGAGAAATTATGTCAACGATATTATAGCCACCATGATCCCCCCCAGAATCCTATTCACCAAAGTCGAGCAGAAGAGCCTCACCCCGTTCTCTCACCTCCAAGCCTCCTTCCACATGACACAACTCCAGCGACACATGCATACATACATATATACATACATACATATTCGAGTACATACATACATACGTGCTGTCAAAGGCCTCGCACAGTCCACCCGGCGCCGCTACATCACTCCCGAAAGGTTCCCCACAGTGGCGATGTAAGAGGGGAACCCTTGACGAGTAAAAAAAAATGGGCAAGGATCAACCTGCGATATGCCTGAGGCTCCGTCCGAAAGGCACACACGATCAGAAGAAGAAGAAGAAGGAAAAAAAAGTCGGTCTTGGCTACCGCAGTTATGATACCGTGATAACTCGTACCACACGACATGAGTCCGGCCGGAGTGTGCGATAAGATAGAATGGGATTGAGGGAAGATCAAAGGAAAAAAAAAAAAAGGTATATGTATGCACGCCTAGCTAGCGCTAATGTTTTTTAGGCTTTCCCCCATCAATCTCGCTTTCTCCCTCCTTCCCTTCCTTCCCTTTACAGCGTTGCCGGCACAGCACAGCCTTGCGGGCTCCGTCCGGTACGGTACCCCGCTCGGGCTGTACGATACGATACGATAAACTTTTGGTCTTCCTCGTGCGACGTGGCACAGCTCCGGAGGTAACGACGAGTGAGAAGTTGTGAATGATAGAGTGCTGCGTTTGTGTGTGTAAATCTTTTATTCTTCCACTATCTCGCCTACTAATTAAAGTAATCGGAGTACGGCATGGGATACTGCCCCCAGCCCTGAGCCCCCCTCAATGAAATACTTCGCTACACTCCCCTATAGGCACTACAAAACAAACTCCTACTACCTCCTTCATCTACCCCTCAACAAATTTGATCTGTCACAAAAGAAACCCACTCCTGCTCCTTGGCCCCATGGTTGTGAACAAAGTAAATCCCCCAAACAAAAGAAACCCACACCTGCCCCAAGGCCCTGTGGTCGTGAACCAAATAAAATCCATCTAACAAAGAAAACCTGTGTCCATTCTGGCCCCGCAGTTGTGAACGTTAGGAAATTA
Source organism: Tuber melanosporum (assembly GCF_000151645.1). Classification (NCBI taxonomy): domain Eukaryota; kingdom Fungi; phylum Ascomycota; class Pezizomycetes; order Pezizales; family Tuberaceae; genus Tuber; species Tuber melanosporum. The sequence continues at coordinate 69,976 of NW_003298850.1, read as the reverse complement.
CTAACTGACCAGCATTACTCCCCTGGTCCACTGGACGCCGCCTTTGAGTTTCGGTCCACTATAACTACTCAAAGGCCCTTCCTGACTGGGTCATGCATTCTGGCATGTGCCAGCTTGTGTTGCTTGTCCTGTAGCACTGCTTTCCCACAAATCTTACAGGGTTTGCATGTCTGTGCTTTGACCAGTCTTTGGGTAGGTTGGCTCGTGGGCATGTTGATGCCAGTTCTGACTACTTGTACGATGTTTAGTTGTTGTGTACTGTCATCATTCCTCACCATTGCGGGTTTATTTCACACCCCAGAGGGCCAGCCGTCCATCCAGTAATGGAGTTTGCCTTGTCTTTTGGCATCTTGGAGTCTGACCATTGTGGAGTCTACCACTTCATATCTGTTCGCTAGGTGGTTGTAGGTGATTATATCCTAGTCACATGGGTACTATCTCCTGCCCTGGTTATTTCTTGGTATGGCCATTCGGCTATCACCCTCAGTCCTAGTAGTCTTTTGAAGTCCTGCAAGGTGAGCGAGTGTAGGTACGTATGTGATTCCCTTGGTTTCCCTCTGTACCTGGTTTCTTCATTGGTGACCCTTCCAGCCCAATCCTGCCTTATTTTGTCCTTGAGTGTGTTTTTGCCCAGTTGGTAGTTGCTGGTTGTGGTGATAATGTCTCCTGCCCTGTACTGCGTTACCCATTTCCTGGTCCAAGCATTGTGGCAGTCCTTGGTGTGGGCCCAGAGTGCCTGTAGGTTCTGCCTAAACTGTTTTATGAAGTCGAGTGGTGGAATTCCCAGTTCTGTAAAGAAGGCTAGGACTGGTATTTTCTTTTCTATACCGAAAGCCATTCAGATTATCTTGTTGAGGGCAGTTTCTACCTCCCTTATTAGGCCCTTATTGGCTCATACCTTTATGCTATATGGTAGCTGTGGGATCACCAGGCCTTTAATCAACTGCAGAGTTGTCTACACATTTAGTCTCTCTTTGGTGTATTTGGATGTTACTGTATGTATGTGATGCCTAGAGATAGTGGCTTTATTGATACAGTGTCTGATATAGTAGTCCTATTTCCATTTATCCATGAGGAAGTATTCGAGCCATTGCAGGTGGACTTGGTTGAGCATGTCTTGGTCCACTAGTCGAATCTGGAACCTGTTTTGGGGTGGTGTTTAAATGAAGATTGTTTTGGCTTTGCTGAATATGAATTCATATCCGTCCTTTACTGCAGTTTGTACAAGTTGCCCTATGATCTCATGGTGTAGCTTTTTTCCCTCCTCTTTTTCCTGGTATGTCATTGCCACTAGGATATTGTCCATGTATATCAGGATTCTAGTTTCAGCTTTTTAAGATAGTGTAGCCTGCATCCTCACTCGATTTAGCATGATAACCAGAAACAATATTGGGGATAGTGAGGACCCTTGCTGAGTGCCTTTATTGGAGGAGAATTCTCTGGATGTCCTTCTGTTGAACTAGTAGCTTGTTGTTCTATCTGTGGCCCACTGTCAGACCCACTCTTCTAGGTGCCTGGAATGTTGCTCTAGTTTGTCACAAATATTTCCCATCTGTAGGTGATCAAAACCCACTTGGATATCCAACGTGGTGATGCATTTGGCAGTTTTACCTGTGGTGTCTATTATGTCCTCGAGGGCCTGTATGGCATCCGTAGTACTATAGCTCTTCCCTCTCCCAAACATGTTGTCATCCAGGATTTCAAGCTGGGCTATTCTTATAACCGCCATCCTTTCCAGAGTTTTTGCCAGTATGGACTGGAGTTATATGGGTCTCCAGCTCTTTACCACTGTGCATGACAACCTGTTTATTTTGAGTATTAATATGATCGTGTTGATCTTCCAACCTTCTGAAACTACTTCTTTCTATACCTGGTTCATCATTTAAAGGAATAGACTTTTACCTAGTTTCCTGAAATACTTGAACAGTCTAGTAGTGATGTTATCTGATCCGCTTGCCAGTCCGTTTGATGACTGCTTGATTGCTGTATCTAGGGTCTCTATCGGCAGTGGCTTCGGTTCTCTGTTTATTAGGTACTGTGGTCACCTCCGTTCTCCTCCATACAGGACTGTGTGAATTTCTTGAGCGATGTCCTCATGTTTTGCCACTACCTCTCTGTTCTCTTTCAATAGTGCTGGTATGGGGTACTTGGTGGTTCTGGGCTGGACTGTCCTAAAACATTTGGGGTACATTTCCTCTTGGAGGACCTGTCCATTTGCTTTCAACTTAGCATCGGTAATGGCTTTTTGTAGGGATTTTTTCTTTACTTTTAACTTGGGGTATTTGGAGTCTTTATGTACTGTCCTTGGAACCTTCTTTCTTGTCTGTTGTAGGTCCTTGTTCTAGAAGACCTTGCGTCACAGGTTTCTGAAGGGTGTGTGCCATCTGGCTATCTATGTGAGCTCTCTCTACTCGTCAGTTGAGTGGTCTGCGTAGTTGTCCATAAGGTTGATTTTGGCCCTGATGGCCTCCCAGTCTGCCTTGTCATGTCTAAGTGACCTTTCCCCATTCTCGGTCTAAGTGATGCTTGTCTTAATTGCTAGTGCTGCATGGCTCGCTATGGCCAAGATGATTGTGGGCATCTCAATGTCTTAATTCTTATTGGTAATAACTAGGATCAAGGTAGTGTAATGATCCTTCCTTGAATGGTTAGTTCTTGGTGACAGGGAATGATACTTCTCTTCTCTTTCTTCTTCTTTCTTTGTCTTACGATAGCACTTGGCCTCTGCCTACGTTACTCATAGTACAAGACCTCTGTCTTCTACTGTGAATGCCTATCATAAGCTTTCTCTAACTCTTCTTCGTGAAGAGCTTTCCTTGGCATAACGATAACGTTGCAATAAAGATAAAAATTGTAAAGGTTTTTTATATTCGTTAAAGTAATAAGTAGGAAAAGTACTTAGAACAAAGTGTGAAGAACCTATCCTCCTCAGTCACATCGGCATCCTTATATAGTATTCTTCCCGCCAATAGTCATGTGACCCAAAGTGGTCACATGTGCGAAACCAAATCATAACAAACTAGTCATGTGACCAAAGTGGTCACATGCTCAAAACCCATGACCTCATAACGAGGTCATGTGCAAAAGCTCATAAACTAATCATAACACAATAAACAAGTCATATGACTCAACTGAGTCATATGCGTGAAACTCATGACCTCATAATGAGGTCATGTGCGTAACATAAATCATATGCACAAGGCTTACCTGCAAGGCACACTCGCAAGGCATACTCGCCAGATACACGTCTCATGACTCATATTTGAGCCATGTACGAAAGCATCACAAATTCCACACATAACAAATCATAAGACTCAAATGAGTTATATGTATGAAACAATAACATACCTGTGACTCATAACCATGTGCCACGCGAAAACCTTTTTCATGCCAAGCCACGTTCGTGATATTAGCTCCCCTCTTCCTAAGCCTGAGTCCCATTAGGCTTTTTCTCACAGTTTCAATAGTTCCCGTCCTGCCGAGCACATGGTCCTTCTCAGCTTGTGGAACTTTTCGTCTACCATCCTCCATCTAATTCTTACTGATTCTAGGGTCATATTCGCCATCTCGATCGTGTGCCGCTGATTATTGTTCAGCTGTCTTAGCTTTGCGATTGATTTTATCGTTTGCCGAAATTGTGGCCTTGGCTTGGCCAAGTTGTTCTCGGAGTCCCCAGATTTGCCTGTATAGGCTCCTGACATCCAGTTCCGTATCTGCTGAGGAGTTTTAGGCCCCTCCCTCCCTGGACCGCGTCCTCGCGGCCCATGCCTTCCTGGCATCGTCTCCATCCAACTCTTTCCTGCTTCAATCCTTCTGCGGGTAGAATCCCGCAGAGATTTTTTGTGCCCTGTACATCCTGTACCCATTTCTAAAACATTGTTGCCAATGCTTCAGAACGTGGTCCGGGCGTGGACCACACTTTCGACATTCCCTCAGGAACTATCCCAAGTCTTCTTTGTCGCCAAAATGTGTTTGGCAACCGTCATTATAGCATACTGTTTATGACATGGTTTTATGCTATGCTTATTTTTCCTTCTCTCTGAGTTCTTCGTCGGTTGGCCCCATGAATGAGTATTCGGGGCTGGTCGGTGTGATTTGGCGGGGACTATCGCCCCAGCCCTCATGTGATTGCGATGGTGCGGGAGCCTTTCCCTTGCCTTTGTCTTGGTTGAACATGATCATTACCTGGGCTGGGCTTGCTTGGGTATCGCTTGTGGATGGTTGAGATGGCATCTTGTGCGTGTTCAAAGTTGTGTGCGAAATACTAAGTTTTATTGTGTTCAGGTGAATATCCCATCCACTTGGCTTGATATTGGAGGTGACTGTAGAAGAAGTGAGAATCGACTATTTCGTCAAGCTCATATTCTGGTTCTCCGTCGAGTTCGATCAGAGGAGGAGGAATAATTGTTTGTGAGGGAAACTTGTTGTTATGTAATTCGAGGAGTGAGATGTGGAATGTGTTATGTATTCGCATTGAGGGTAGAAGGTTGAGTATATAAGCTCGGTTGCCCACTCTTTCCTGTATCCTGAATGGTCCGATTTTCTTGTAGTCCAATTTCTTTGATGGTCACATCATATGGATATTGCGTTGTATTAGCCATACCATATCTCCCGGTTGTATATTCGGATCCGGTCTTCAGTGCTTATCATATTGTTCTTCTTGTCATTGTTGTGCTTGACTCATTTCATTTTGTAATGTCTCATGTAGTTTTCCCATATCTGTTTTATCTGGTATGATACCATTAATCGTATGATATGTAGTCTGACTTTGTGGATGTTTTCCATAATTCGCAAAGAAGGGTGTCGTGCTGATCATTTCTTGCTTTCCATAGTTGTATGCGAATTTGGCGATTGATAACAGTTTGTACCAATCATCTTGTTAATAATTGATGTAGGTGTTAGGCAGAGACAACCCGATAGACTTCAGAGTTGTCTAGGCCGATCGAGATTCGTTTTTATAGACGGAGATTGTCTAGGAAGGCTCGGACTTCACTCGTTTCGTTTATGACTACTAAGAGCGAAGTAAAGTAGGGTAAAGTAAAGTAAAGTAAAATCGTAAGAACAATATTACATTGTTAAGGTCTCTTCTCCATTGCTTGATAATGTCTAAAGCTTGGGAGGCACTTCGATATTTTTATTCCGCGTCTGAGTGTTTGCGGACTACATCTAATTAACATACAACTATGTACCTTTTTCCAATATAACTCGCAACATTGGGTTTTCTTCCAAGGTGCGAACACCTGGAGACCCTGAAAATCATCACACCCTTTTTGATAATTATAATATAACTATTTGGAAGTCATGCTGTTTCCAATAGTAATTATCCGATGGTGAGAGTCTTTTTAGACAAATGGCCCAATTCTCAAGTCGAACTGTGTTGGCTCCAATAGTCTCCCTGCAGGAAGCCTTTCTATAGGGTTGGTAGATAATCCCTCGGTCAGTAACCCTTGGTTGCCATAGGTAACAGGATTCTGGTTACTGTTACCGGTTTGGGAGTCACTCCCTCGGTTGCAGTATGTACCGGAACCTAGTTGTAACACTCCTCGAACTCCATTGGGTTCGATGGTAGTATTCTCAGGAGTTCCAGACTCTTCTGGTTATCGTAGGGTGGATGTGAATGTATTGGTCTTTCATTAAGATCCTTTACTATTCATCATCATCTCTTTGCGCGAAAACGTCCCGTTACTTGCGGCCTATGCCAAAGATATCTCATTCTTGAAGCCTAGTAACTTTCTAGGTAGTTGACGGATTCACTCCGTTATACTTCCCAGACCTAGCGGAAGATCCCCTCTTATATATCCTGTGAACAGGATCTGGTCGGACGGACGGCGGTGACGTATACGGTGTTATTTTAACACCTTCGATTCTGTGGTATAATACTCACAGGACGCAACTTAGATCAATATGTATGATGAGGTGCAGGCCCCGGAAGGGGGCCGGAGGAGGGTGTTGGAGACCTGAGATTTCGATTTCGGGAGAGGTTACCCTACCTAGGGTGGTTCCTAGGTATCGGATCTCGGTATTCCTAACAGTAGGCCCGTAAATATTGTTCGAGTATCGCATTTACCTGTTCCGTTTGTCCATCCATTTGTGAGTGGAACGCTGTGCTCATTCCGTTTTGTATCCACTTTTCTCCGGTTACCTTATTCTATAGTCCCGATGTGAATAGTGTTCCTCGATCGGTAATGATATTCTTTGGGAGGCTGTGAAGTCAGAAGACTTCTCGGAAGAATGTCTGTATAAAATCCCTTGTGTCGATATCTTTTCTGACCGGAATGAAATGACTCATTTTGGTCAGATGATCCACCACTACCAGGATGTTATCGCAATTCTCCAATGCCGGTAGGTCCGTGATGAAATCTATAGTAATTGTTTCCCATGGTCATTTGGGAACTTCTTTCAATTTCAGTAATCCATATAGTGTGTGTTTAGCTGTTTTCGTCCTTTGGCATATGTTGCAGTTTTTGACATATCGTTTGACATCTTTGCATAGTCCTGGCCAATAGAATGACTTCGTGATGAATTCTGTGGTTTTAGCTGTTCCTCCGTGTCCTGCTGTTCGGATATCGTGGTGTTGTCATATTATGTCTGTCCTTATCTCTTCTGTTTCCGGAATCCATTATTTTTTATCGTACCACATATTCCCATCTGTAACAATCCCCTTTCAGACAGTTAGTTCTTGGCAACGGGGAACGATACTTATCTTTTCTTTCCCTTTTGTTTCTTGTCTTACAATAGTTCTAGGCCTCTGACTATGTTACCGATAGTACAAGACCTTTGTCTTCTATCGGAAACACCTATCGTAAGCTTTCTCTAACTCGTCTTCGTAACGAAAGCTTCTTGGCGTAATGATAATGTTGCAATAAAGATAAAGATCGTAAAGGTGTTTTATATTCGTTAAAGTAATATGTAGGAAAAGTACTTAGAACAAAGCGTGAAGATCCTATCTTCCTCGACAGCATCGGCCTCCTTATATAGTGTTCTTCCCGCCTTTAATCATGTGACCTAAAGTGGTCACATGTGCAAAACTAAATCAAAACAAACTAGTCATGTGACCAAAGTGATCACATGCTCAAAACCCATGACCTTATAGCGAGGTCATGTGCAAAACTCATAAACCAATCATAACGCAATAAACAAGTCATATGACTCGACTGAGTCATATGCACGAAACCCATGACATCATAATGAGGTCATGTGCGAAACATAAATCATATGTGCAAGGCTTGCCCGTAAGGCATACTCGTAAGGCATACTCGTCAGGTGCATGTCCCATGACTCATACTCGAGCTATGTGCGAAAGCCTCACAAATCTCACACATAACTAATCATACAACCCGAATAGGTTATATGCGTGAAACTATAACATACCTGTGACTCATAACCATGTGTCACGTGAAAACCCTTTCCTCACTAAGCCACGTTCATGACACCATCCTTCCATTGGCATAAACTCAGAGTAATTCCTTTCATCTCCTTTTTTCCTTCCTTCAATGCTTCTCTTATTGCCTGAATTGTTTTGTCTCCTTCGTTTGCCTTCTCAATCTCCCTTTCCTCAGTTAATGTGAAATAGATAATCTCCATTGCCTTGAAGTAGGTTTTTGGTAATAGCGTTCATGTTTTCTGTTTGATTCTTTCGTCTTCTTTCGTTTGTGGTTTGTCGCTTGCAATCCTTGTCAGAGCATCTAGCTTTCCACGCTCTTTACCTAGTCGATATTCGATTTTGAAGTTGTATTTGCTAAGATGTTCCATCCACCTTATCTGGCGGTCATTCAGTTCTTTCGTAGTTATGAATGGGACCAGATTCTTATGGTTGTTAGAACTTGGACTGGATAGTCGTTTTTCAAAATATATCTCCTCTATTCCTTTAATGCTTGAACTATCGCTAATAGTTCTTTCTTCACAACATTGTAGTTGCACTCTGCAGGGGTCATTGTCTTGGATTGATAAGACACTGGCCGCTATTTTGCATCGTCGTATAGTTGCGATAGTATGCCTGAGCACACATATTTTGAGGCGTCCGTTTCAATCATTGTCCTTCAGTTTGAGTTGAAATAAACTAGTATGGGTACCAATATTAGATGTGTTCGTATTGCATCATATGCTTTCTGTTCTGTCTCTCACTATTCCTATTTCTTGTCTGTCTTTGTTAGGTTATAGAGTGGTTTTGCAAGCCTGCTGAATCCCTCTATGAACATTCGATAAAAGTTGCAGAATCCTATAAAGCATTGAACATCTGTTTTGTTGTTTGGTTTGGCCCAATCCCATATTGCTGCTGTTTTGACAGAGTCGACCTTGACCCCGCTTCGATTGATGATAAATCCAAGGTACTCCATTTCTTCTTTATGGAATTCGCAATTTGTTGATTTGATTTTCATTCCTGATCCTTGTATTGCGGCCATGATATTACTGATATCCTTCTGGTGTTGTTGCATATTTTCTGTGTAAATGAGTATATCGTCCAAGTATACAATATAACATATATCGAGATACTTATTGAGTACCTTGTTGATCCATCTCTGGAATGAAGCCGGTGCATTGGTTAGCCTGAAGGGCATAACCAAGTATTCAAACATTCTGTATCTTGAGACGAATGTAGTCTTCCATTTGTCTCCTGCCTTGGTACGTATATTGTGGTATGCATCCTTGATGTTGAGTTTGGTGAAGTATTTTGCTGACCGCAGTCTATCCAGTGCTTCTCCAATCAAGGGTAGTGGATATCGATCTTTCTTGGTAACTGAGTTGAGGGCTCTGTAGTCCATGCAGAGTCTTATTTTTCCATTTTTCCTTTTGACGAATAGTATTGGGAATCCTCCTGATGCGAAGGAGTCTCTGATCCATCCTCACTTTAGGTTTTGCTTGATGTATTTCCTCAGTTCTTCGCGCTCTGCTTCCCCTAGTGGGTATAGCTTCTTGTAGGGAATCTCTTTTGTTTTTCCTGTTTTCTCGTCTTTTTCCAGCCGAATTTTGTGATCGATTCCTGGTCTTCGAGGTGGTAGCTCTGTAGCTTCCTCTTCTTGGAATAGGTTCATGAATTGATGATATTCCTTTGGAACCAATTCTTTCCATCCCTTTTTACTTGGGTATTTCCTATCCTGGATTGCTAGTTCCGTGCTGATGTTGATTTTCGCTAGGACCGCTTTTTCATCTTCGTATGTCCATTTGAGAATTCCTGTTGTATCTCCCCTTCAATAGTACCATCCAATAGCCTGTGCTGTAATCTCTTTGACCTCAATTCCTTTTGTTGTATCGGGCTCTTTTTGGTCCGTGCTTCCAAATCCCTTGTTTCTCCTTGTGGTTTCTTCCAGTTGATCTACTTCGTGCAGATCCTCTTTGTTGATTTTTTTGATGATCAAATGTGCGATTCAATCGCCTTTTTGGACTTCGTAGTCCTCTTAAGCCAAGTTGGACAGGACCACTTGGATTTCACCCCTGTAGTTGACGTCAATTACCCTTGCCATGGTCATGAGTTAATGATTGACTGCTAGACCACTACGGGGTGCTATTTGTTCATAGGTGCTGTCTGGTAGTCTGATAGCTATTCCTGTTGCTATCTTTGCCTTCCCATTGGCAGGTATCTTGATTCCTTCGTTGGCATACAGGTCATGTCCTGCTGCCTCTTTGGAACTCTTGGTAGGCACTTTTGCCTCTTGGTCCAGTCTTTGTATCCGGACTCTCTTATCTTGCTGCATCTCGGCGAACTTTACATGTAAAGTTTCTTCTTTCACTTCTCGTATCGGTGTCAAGTAGACCACAGGTGAACTATTGAGACATCGTGTCACACATAGTTCGCTTGTAAAGGTCATCTTGTTCTCGTTCCAATCGATTGTCGGATTAGTTTTCGCAACCATGGCATCCCTAGGACTATCTCATGGTTCTTGAGATCTGCTACCTGAAAGGTTGCCATTTTCCTATGGCTGTCAATGTCCATAGGTACTGACGCTGTATGGGTTATAGGACCCATTGCACTTGGCTTTTCATCTGCTAGGTAGACTTGTCTCGCTTTCTTCGCTTCTTTAGTGTGGTGGCCGTATTTGTCGCAGATTTCCTTGTCGATGAAGTCTTTGGTGGCCCCTGAGTCAAGCATTGCATATATTGTTGTTTCTTTGTTTTCTTCGTTGTATATCTTCGTCTTGATCATCACATGATCTCCATTCGTCTTGATTATCATATGATCTCCGTTCGTCTTGATCATCACATGATCTCCGTCTTCTCCTCTTTACGTGTATAGTGCTGTGTAATAGTTTGCTAACTTGATGGGTTTTCCAGATCCACATCTTGGATCTCCCAGACCACCGTTTACTGGAGACCCTCGCTGTTTTCCGCTGGTGAACTTCTGCGATCATTTCGCGAATGTTGCTCCTCTTTTGATTCTGGAAGCGATTATTTCCAGCAGCTTTGGTGCCTTGGTATCCACTGTCGGGTAGGCTTCTGCATTCTCGTATCTAATATCCTGCTTTTCCGCACCCTCAGCAGAGTTTCCCGTTTATTCTTCTGGCATATTCTTCCTTAGACAGGTCTTGCCCTTGATTTGTCCAACTCCATTGGCTCGCCTAGTGGTAATGCTCGACTTTCTCCTCGAACTGCTTGCGGTTTGAAGGTTCCGTCTACATTCCTGGATGATTGGACCACCCTGTGTGGTACAGTGTTTTCTGAGTTGTTTTGAACCATGTTTAGCTTACTTTCCTTATCAATGGCCCACCTTGCAACTCGTTCTGCCATAGTGTAACGCAAGTCAGAAATTCCCCATGCCTCTCAGAGTCTCTCACTGCAGTTTCTTAGGAGTATAATGTAGAGGGTAGCATCATCAAACTCGGCCTCGTATTCCAATAGTTGGCATTCATTCCAGTATGCTGAAAAGGTTTGTTTTCCTAGTTGGAGTTTCTCCAGCTTTCGTCTTACTATCTCTTTGGCGTTGGGATCCCCAAATTGTTGGAAGATAGTCGCTTTGAACTCTCCGTACGTGACCCATTCCCTCTGTTTCCTTCCATCTTGGAAAGGCATGATCTATTGCCCCATGAGTCCTCTTAGTCGGGATTCCATATATGGAATCTTGATCTCATTGTGGTGTTCTCCATAGCCTTTAATGGCAAAATATCCTTCACACTGTGCCAGGAATACTTGTAGCTTGTCTTCGGCTTCTTCGTATGTATCAGGTTCCTTTGCTTTCAGTCATTGGATGTTTCCTTGTCCTGTATTTCGTGTTGTTGCTAGAAATGCTTGAAACTGATTCTCAGTCATTCCAAGTATGCTAGTGCCTGGTGCGGGAGCAGCAGGAGCTGGTGGCCCAGGTACTGCTGATCCTGACATTCTCTCGGGTCGTGGAGTTCCTGCGGGAGAGCTATCAACTGGTGATCCATTCTCTGGGGTTACTGGGCTCGCTGCTCTTGAGGGTTCTGCTGAAATGTGATCTAGGGCGTCACTGAATCCTCCTAAGTTGAGGTTTTTGTAATGTGTTCGCAAGGTGCTAATCATGTTATCGATATAAGTTACGATAGTTGGCAGGTGGCCTGCTCTTCCGGAGAGGAGGTGAGAGCTGAAAACTAAAGGAGGCTTTGGTTGTGTACTGAGGAACAAAGAAGTAACCGTTCAACCAAGTATATTGAAATACTGTCTGTCGAAGTCTGCCTTTTCCGTCGTAGAAACAGGCGGTCTTTAAATACACAAATCTGTTCATATCAAGCATGAACGAAACTAATCAAAGGTATCAACTGATACACTTTGGTGAAACTAATTAAGCATCAAAGCGATACTTAAAATAAAACATAAAACAAAACCAAGTATCAAACGATACTTAAAACAAAAGATAAAACAAAACCAATAACCAAGTACCCGTACCGGTTACAGTTTTGATCGTCGATGTCAATATCTCCTTCCCTGTCTGGGTTGAAGGATTCCATCTTGTATCGTTTAGCGTCGCACTAGGTGACACCCTGTAATGTAATAATCCCTTCTTGGATAGTTAGTTCTTGGCGATGGAGAACAATACTTCTCTTCTCTTTCTTCTCCTTTCTTCATCTTATGATAGCACTTGGCCTCGGCCTACGTTACCGATATTACAAGACCTCTGTCTTCTATCGGGAATACCTATCGTATTAGGCGGAGACCACTTGATAGACTTCAAGATTGTCTAGGCCAATCGAGATTCGTTTCTGTAGATGGAGATTGTCTAGGAAGGCTTGGACTTTGCTCGTTTCGTTTATGACTACTAGGAGTGAAGTAAAGTAGGTAGAGTAGGGTAGAATTGTAAAAACAAGCTTATATTGTTAAGGGCTCTTGTCCGTTGCTTGATGATATCTAAAGCTTGGGAGGCACTTCGATATTTATATTCCACGTCTGAGTGTTCATGGACTACATCTATCTATCATAAAACTATGTACTTCCTCAATTGTAATTCGCAACGTCAAGTTTTCTTCCAAGGTGCGAACACCTGTGGACTCTGAAAACCATCACACCCTCTTCGGTAATTACGATATTTCTTCTTAGGAAACGTACTGTCTCCAATAGTAATATACCGATTAGCAGAGCTTTTAGACTTATGGCCTAGTTCTTAAGTCGAACTGAGTTGGCTCCAATTGTCCTCGCCATTGATAAAATCAGTTTTATCCACGGCTCTATCTGCAAAGATGGTTGTTATTACAACCATCATAGGTCGCCTGACTCCGATCCTTTGTAACTCTATACCCAACAGATAGATTTTCTCTGGATGACTTTCTATTAACTCGCAGGAAGCCATTCCACCAGATTTGTAATTAATCCCTCGGTTGGCAACCCTTGGTTGCTCTCTGGGTAGTAGGTTTCAGTAACTATTGTAGTATTGAGAATCACTCCATGACTATGACGTGTTCCGAAACCCAGTTGCAACACTCTGTAAACTTCATTGGCTTCTTTGGTAGTGTCCTTTTGGAGTTCTAGACTCTTTTGGTAGATGTAAATGTATTGGTCTCTAGTAGAGATCCTTTACCATTTGATACCATCTCTTTTTGCGAAATTGTCCCATTACCTATGGCCCATGCCAAAGGTATCATGTCTTTGGAGCCAAGTAACTCTCTGAGTAGTTGACAGAATCACTCTGTTCCACTTTCCAGACCTAGCCGAAGGTCCCCTCTCATATATCCTGCGAACAGGATCCGGTCGGACAGACGGCGGCGATGTATACAGCGTTATTCTAACACCTTTAATTCTGTGGTAATATAGTCACAGGACATAACTGAGATTGATATATATGATGACGCGTGGGCCCCATGAGGGAGCCGGAGGGGGGTGTTGGAGACCAGAGATTCCGATTCCAAGTGGGGTTACCCTACTTAGAGTGGTTCCTAGGTATCGGATTCTGGTATTCCTAACATATCGTAAGCTTTTTCTAACTCTTCTTCGTGAAGCGCTTTCCTTGGCGTAATGATAACATTGCAATAAAGATAAAGATCATTAGGGTATTTTATATTCGTTAAAGTAATAAGTAGGAAAAGTACTTAGAACAATGCGTGAAGAACCTATCCTCCTCAGCTGCATCGGTCTTCTTATATAGTATTCTTCCCGCCCGTAGTCAGGTGACCCAAAGTGGTCACATGTGTGAAACCAAATCATAACAAACTAGTCATGTGACCAAAGTGGTCACCTGCTCAAAACCCATGACCTCATAGTGAGGTCATGTGCAAAAACTCATAAACCAATCATAACGCAATAAACAAGTCATCTGACTCGACTGAGTCATATGTGTGAAACATAAATCATATGCAGAAGGCTTCCCCGTAAGGCACACTCGTAAGGCATACTCACCAGGCGCATGTCTCATGACTCATATTTGAGCCATATGCAAAAGCATCACAAATCCCACACATAACAAATCATATGACTTGAATGAGTCATATGTGTGAAACAATAACATACCTGTAACTCATAACCATGTGTCATGTGAAAACCTTTTTCATGCCAAGCCATGTTCATGACAATTGGCCACACCACCTAAGGGAGGAGTATTGTGAGTGAGGGGGGGGAGTAGTTCTTTGAGTGAAAATTCTGGTTGTACCCAATAAAAAGATGATGTGTACACAAACAAAAATAAACTTGGTATGGTTGCAGGAATGCCCCGCTAACTGTACCAGAATTTCCGAAATTTTTCTCGCTCCGTGTGTGTGTGTGTGTCTGTGTGCCATTTTATGGGAAATGGAGATCTGTTCTCTTCTCTTCCATCCACTGGATTTCTTGGCTAGGTGTAGGTTTTGTTGTCGGTTGTTGGTCTTGTTGGGTTAGGTGCTTGTAGAGTCATCAACATCCCGGGAGATGCGTCGCATGTTACTTGTACGGTAAAAATGTACAGTACTCTATTTCGTCGCCCCTTTTTTTTTTTCTTCTCTAAAAAAAAAAAAAAAAAAAAAATGATAAATTGGATTGCGAAGGAAAAAAGTGATCGGTTGAAGGTTCTGGAGGCTCACGTCCGGGTCTTGACAGGATGAGAGGGGGAGAGAGAGGTGGGGGGGAGGGTTAGGAATCGGTCTGCAGGGGAGAGTTGTTCATGGAATGTTCTGAGAGCCTTGCCTTTCAACTCACTATAGGTAAAACATTCCGCTCTGCAGGCGGGGTGGCTGGTTGTTTCTTTCTTGCGGCGGCGGCTGGCTGGGAGGGTGGGCAGGTGCGGTGAACTTGATGTTTCCGCTGTATTATTTGATAGGAGGTTGAGGAAATTAGAGAAGCCTACTATATACTACCGGTATGGGCTTATCGGGATGTTTGTGAGTGAAGGCATAATAATATCCAACACCACGGTCTTTTTTTTTTTTTTTTTACCAAGGTCCGGCGAAGAGTTATGGAAAACAGTTATTTGGGGTTACGCGGCCGAATATGTCCCTGTCTGCTCTAGTTGGTGGGCCCCTTCCCTTTTGTGTTCGTACAAGTACACCAATTTAGCGTATGCGTAGAGTTTAGCCGCCGTTGTCAGCAAGGCCCGCGTGTGAGAGTGATATCTTATGACGGTATTCGTTTACCTGGAGTGACTGGGTATGAGGGAGCAAAGTGATAGAAAAAGACCCAAAACGTTTTTACGAGCAGGGCACCCGGCCCGAAAGCCAGATTGATCAGCGAAAGGACGAGGGGGAAAAAGGAGTTGAGACACAGCATCTCACTCGGGATCCCCGGTTCGTGAAGATCGGCAGGCGCGGTGATGTCTGATTCCTTGTAGATGTGGCGCTCTAGATAGTACCTTTAGATCTAGATTTACAAGGATAGCGGGATTTATTGTGCCCTCGATTCACGAACCGATCTTCCCCGGCTCATCGCCTGTGCCAACCCCTTGGTACGGTATGCCCTTTACTCTGCAGGCACCCGTGGCAGTGACGGCATCCAGCACCACCGCCGGCAGGACGCCTACAGGCGTAGAGCCCTCCTCGAAAACCGCTCCGTCGGGGATAGCATGCAACCACTACAAGTTTCCCCAAGGATAAATAAATATGAGCAGGTTTCCATCAGGTTATGAGTCCTAACGGCATCATTCTGGACGATCTTACCGTCCGCGTTCTCGCCATACCGCCGATGGCATAGTGCGTTCGAGATGTCCGCTTGGTCGCCGCCAGCGCATTCTCCAAGACGGACCCTCCCCCCCACCACACTCCCTGGTTAGTGCGTGACCAGGGGGCGGTGCGCACTTTATACCAATATCTGGTCTGCGCCGGTGATGGCATTCTCGATTATTCCGCCGTCCTCGACCTAGAAGACCGCGTCTAGATCTCCGCCTTCTGCTTGCCCGTTGCCTCCGGCCGGTGATTTTAGCGTGGTAAGCGGGCCTGTGTGGAGGGGGGAGGGCAGGAAAGACTCACTGCCAACTGGCATAACTTCCACTCACGGTAATTGGTTCCGAGAGGTTTGTTAGACCGGCGGCGGATATGAAGGTTGTCGTCCCGGCTGCCGAGGTTCTGGTTGAGCCGAGTGATAGGGCAAGGATGATTGACAATAATTACGTATTGGTAGAGTAAATGGATGTTCCACCGCGAGGGGAAACGCTAGAGAGAGGGAGGGAGGTAAACAAGAAAGTGGATCATCTACGGATGGGCGATCTGTGGTGAACTTCCGAAGAAAAAAAATAACAATAAAGGATCCAACGAAACATTGTCTCTGTACTGTACACCCCTCCACTCTAGGAACATTTTGGCCCGCGAACAAGGCCCGAGGGCTGAAAGTTGGAGATTGTAACTTAGGATTCTACGACAGGTCGCGATGCCAAATTGCATGGCCATTGCGGGGTCCGGAGGGTGGTTGCTGGTGTGTTTACCAGACGGACGCTGAACTTGGGGCCCACTATCCCGCACTGCCGAAATTCCGAGATCTGTCAGTCCGGCACGGCGAGGGGTACGGGGAAACGAGTCAGCTGTTGGTGTAGGGAGAAATCCTGAGCTCGCAAAGATTCGCAAGGGTCGGCAGGGTGCAATTGCATGGCAATTCTCTAAACTACGCTATACAATTGCAATATCTGGAGGCCCATCAAGCTTCCGTAGGAACTTGGATGATTGAACCTCGCGCTAGGGCGTTGGAATTGCCTCTCCCAGTGAGGTCTGTTGTATTTTCTTTTCACCCTCCTCAGCGGAGGGCTCGAAGTCGGGGGGGGGGGTTTTTCCGGGTTATTCCCCCCGGCCTTAATCCGAAGGGGGGGGGATGTGGAGGGATTCCAGGCCTCTTATCGTGAAGTTCGATTATTCCGGCTCTTATGGTACGACGATATTCCCTTCTAGGGGTTTGTCCCGGGGACCTCTCTGCTTTGGCTGGTGTTGCCACTCTATCGATGTTCTACAATTTTCAACCCTTTCGGGCGTTACTACGAGTGACGCTACGAGTGATGCCACGAGTAACTGATGAACTTCACTATTACCACGCTTCCACGATCAAATTACGCAGGGGAAATCATCGTACTAGACCACAATAAGCCTAGTTAACAAGATAGCGAATATCGGTCAGTGAGGTGCAGCAAGCAACGACTCCCGCGGGCTACACCACTTGTGGAAAACACTACCTGTATTCTCTCGTGGAGCGTTTTGTCTCTGGTTGCGAATAGTACGAGTACAAGTATAGTATCATAGACCCGTCGCCGGGAAATAGGCTCCAACTTAGCCGTAGACTAACCAAAAATTTCTACGCACGCACAGCAACAACTAACCAATTCCGGCACCGAAGAAGCTCCCGGGATACCGGTAAACCATGATCCCGGACCCGACCACCACCCCTCGCATCCGAGATCCCGCAATCGACAACCCTGCCAACACATCCTTGCGTCATGGGGTACCGGGAGCCCGGTACGTTCGTCCTCGAACCGGTGTCAATGGGCCCCCCACCGCAGCGTCCCGATCGCCGGCGTTGCATGGCTAAAGTTTCCCTGATTTATCGCAGTGAGCGAACGTCTTACCGAAGGGAAGGGTGCGTCTGCATGCCCGCCCTGTCATGCCCAGCTTCTCGCATTAGAGTTTTGGAACTAATGCGGTACGTACAGTACGAGTACAGTAAGAGCTTGTGCGGTTAGGATAAGGGATCTGTTACGGTGGGAGTGAGATCGTCAAAAGTGCTTGCCGGCGGGGTCAGCCGGGTTTACCCGGCCGTTGTATTGTTCCATTGTCGGCTGAACGGTGGTTCTTTTCTAGCTTTGCAGCACGATCAGGGGGGCTTTTTTTTTTCACTCAAATTATAGCCATTTTTCCCTCAATAGGATATTTGGATATTGTACAAGTGATAAACGTATCAATATTCGGGCGGAATAGTTGCTTCTGAAACCGGAAATTTTTGAAAAAAAGTGAATTTTCAAAGGAGCTGTGATTTCGGTTCTAAGTTAGGCGTTTCCAAGCTCTTCTGCATTGTGGGACCCGCAGCAGGCAATTCACATGTCCATCAAGACGACGACGACGGGTGGGTGGTAAAACACGGGTCCCTACATTCTCAGCTGAACATGAAATTTGGTGGGAATTAATGAGGGGGCTAGTGCTGTGGGAATGAATTGTTCATGCCCCCCCCACCTTTTTGGTGCGATGGGATGAACGATGGGTTACCGGAATTCCCAAGAACTGCAGGTACTGTGCAGTACATGTTCTGGGTGCAACTTCGCCTACATCGAAGAAATTGGCCTGATTGACGGAGTGGTAGCACAAAGATATAGCGGGGCAAAGCTCCGTGAAAGTTGACTCAATGAGAACTTTGTTTGCGTTGGGATATCACAGGTGTGAAGTGTGTCAATTAACTGCGGGAGGGGGTTGAGATATTCCATGACACAATATGAGTTGTCCCCCAGGGGTGCCCAGTGCGGTCCTGCAGTGTACAGTACTGTACAGTGGAGGAAAGGGTCGTTCGCATCCCAAAGGTTCGGCATGCATATCAGGCGTTTTGCCTACGATATGATCAGATGGGGGGAGGCAACCATACCGCAAGAACTCGAATAATTGAACCTCGTGGTGGGACGTTGAAGGTGCCTTCCGCTGGCAAGGTGCTTTGCTTTTTTTTTGCTTTTCCTCCGTCTTGAGTTGGGGCTGAGGGGCCCATTTTTTCGCAGTCTTTTCACTCCCTCCTTATCTAAGAAAGGGGTTTTTTTGGACATCTTGGCGTGAGGTTCACTCACTCGAGCACTTACGATAACCCAGCCCAGCCTCACCTCCAGGTGTCTGAAACCGCAAATCGAGCTCACACCCCCCGATGCGTCAGTTAACTGAGCCCCACTAAACTCATGAGAGGAGGTCGCGGTGCCCCGCCTCGATTGGGATTTTTTTTTTTTTGACTTGTGTGATAAACGCACTTTTACCACAATGTGTGAGCGGATAGAGAGGGATCAGGGGAATGCGTTTATTAAGGCACAAACGAAACGACAACCACGCACATTTGTCTTTCTCTCAACGTGTGTTCCAGAACACCCGACGCTCTGCCATGGGAGCGAGTAGAGATTAAAGTGAGAAGATACAGAGTGCGCTGGATGACGAAGGAAAGAAAGGTAGAGAATGGAGAAGAAATCCCACTTCTCCCCACCCCCACCCCCACCCCCGATCGTTGCGGTGTGGGAGCGGTGATAATGATAAGGGGGCGAGGGCGTGACCATGATACTGTGGTCTTGAAACATTTGCCAATGTTATGATATCTTCTCGTCCGCCAGGGGTTGTTGAGTAATAAATTTTTTGCTGAGGGAAAACATTAAGGCCCCTCCGATAGTCATTCCGCACTCACTTTTATCTATTCCGAGAATCCCAAAACTTCATTTTTCACCCTCCATACGAATCGTGTGGATGAGCGCCAAGAAACGAGAAATTTCGACTGGAATTCGTGTTTTTTGAACAAAGTAAAGTATAGGAGGCAATGAATTTTTGTCCTCATCCCAAATAACTTACCGGTATCGGGAAGCAAGATACGTAATTAGGGGGTATTTTTTCCATGCCCATTGATCGGAGGGACCCGGGATTCGATCAAGATTGAATGAGCGAGAAAAAAAAAAAAGAACACTTTTTTTATATTGCGGAACGCCAAGAAGAGACTGACATTGAAGTCTTTCTTTTATTAAATTTTTAATAATATTATTATTATCATATTATTATCACACTCCCTATCTGCGCCCAAAGCATTAGGGCTTGCGGTGTACGAGCCCTGTACCTTCTCGAGTCCGGTCGTCCCATGATCCAAGAGGACTATCATATCATGCCTACCGTAAGTGCAGGCCTTTGGAATCAAGTGGGGTCCCTCGCCTGGGTTTCCCCGTCGGTCAGAGCAGGGACACCATGTCGCTCAAAAGACTTCAACACCAAGCACGACAGGATACTGGATTCTCCACCGTGGCGGTGAGAGGAGCTGATGGCTGGGTTTTTTGTTTTTTTTGCTACACCAAATTCTGTATAAGGTTTGATCAACTATTGATCGATTGATCGGTCCTGGTTTTCTAGGGGTAGGCTCATTTCACGAGAGATAGGCATTGTGATTGAGGTCTTTCACCTTAAGGCCACATGAGGGCTTTGCGGCAGCGGTCAGTGCACAATTTATCGTTCGTTCCTCTATCTCACCGAAAAAGATGCTGTACAGCCTCGGGCAGAAGTCTGTTGGGCTGTGGATAAGATATCGCGCCCCGAAGAACACAATCCTAGCCTCAGGCTGAGGCAGTGTTTGAAAGTGAAAAGATCTCGGGGTGGGATCTAACATCACGAGAGCGATTCTGAGGCACCAGACATATCATACCGCCAGTCGCAGGGGCATGGCCGCGACTAGTGAAACCTCGGTTTTTTTGGTAACTTTGTTCGCACACCGGTACCGGTGTATGATCACCTCGAAGAGCGAAAAAGAGTTTTTTCATCTCATAATTTTCTCACCACTGTTTGTAACCTTGCTGTATAACCACGCGATCCCGGTATCTAGTCTGAACCAACCATCGGGATTGGTAGATTGGTGGATTACGTGATGAGTTGCCCCATCCCCGCGAAAAGTGGGAATCTGCCCGAAAACCTTCCACGCAGCAATTTCTCTTGTTGCGTGAGAAACGCAAAACGCAACTCCCCGACGTACCGTAAATGCGGTCAGGACGCGATGGTCAGATTGACCGGTACTGTAGTTTGTGTGTGGTACGAGCACACCGAATTGTGGTTAATGTGCCAAGAAAATGCAGGTCCGTCCAGAGGGAGGCGAACCACTCGGCGATCAGCCAGCCACGTTAGAAACATTTTTGAAACGGTATTGTTGTTTTGGGCCACTTGCAGTTTGGGTGGGACTGTACGAGTACAGCACTCGAGTGGGTACTTTGTTTAGTAGGATGGGAAACCCAGGTTGGTGCAATCACTCACCCGCCTGCCGGACACACGATGGCGGATGTAGGGTAGAACATTCTCCGTATGTACAGTACGTTGCTGGGGTTCGGTAACTAACTGGTGGTTACGTGCGGTACTTTTCCCTATGATACTGTAGTATGATAGGAGCAGAGCCATCCGCTGCGATGGTACTGTACAGTACTTGGTGCAAAGAGAGAAAAAAAGCGTTGATCGTTCCTAAACCGCTCGAGTCAACGGGGTAATGCACGAAACATAGCTACGAGTAAGGTACCGGTACAGTACACCAATCCAAAGTGGGGGTCAAATCGCGGAAGCACCTTATACTCGAGTAACTCCCATGCTTACACCTGGCCTACAGGTACTGTACAGTACTATTCGAGTACCGGTAGAGGCGCCATGACTAAAGAGCTAGGTCCGGGATGCCCGCTTAGGCTTTAATGGAGATCGTACCAAGGTTTAAGCCCGGGAGGTACTCCAGATGCTTCTTCCACCAGTACCGTAATAGCCTAATTAGTGAAGTCGCCTACCGGTGATAGACTCGAGCCCGCGGTTGCTGATACCAGGGAAATACCGTACTTTCCGGAAATAGCTCTTTTTTATTATTATTATTTTTATTTTAAAAAAAGAAGCTCTTCGTTTAAGTTCCCCCCCCATTTTCGAGTCCCCCCTCTGCAGTGTTCTACGCCATGACCTATCTAAAGAGAGCCCGTTACTAGCGCGCTGGTAACGAAAATGTACCTCTCCAACCAACACCAAACTATCAATAGTAACAAAAAAGCTGCCACGCTGCAAATTTTTTTCCTCAACACGGTGAATGTATGTCTTCGTTTCGAGTTGTGAAATTGTACGGTACTCCTTCCTATCTTCGCTTCGGTTCCCCGAGTTATGCTTACAATAAGCATCGGTGTTTTTTTTTCCAGTTGTTAATACAAGTATAAGTCTACCAGAGTACTGGCCCAAGTGGCGCGTTTTAGGTCCCCTGTTTAAGTTTAGCCTACAGGCTAAGGGATAGGGTTTTTTTTATTTCTATGGAAATGATTTCTTTTGATGAAAGCACGAGACGGGAAAGAAAGTGGTTGGGAAGGGGGTAGTAACGCAAACTTCGGAGGAGGACGGAGATCTTTGGGAGTGGGGGGTGTTCTTGCTTGCGAGGTTTCACGTCAAAGAAGGTACGGATCATTGAGGGATGGAGGGAGAGAGGAGGAGGTATTCTATGACTGGTGAAGGCGTCATGTTGGATGCGGTAGGATTGATTGATTCAAAGTCTACGAGGAGTGACATGGTAATTCCTCATCGGGGCTGGGGTATCATAGCAATCAGTGAAAGATCACGCGAGGGGGCCCCTCATCCTGCCGCATCTTTTCATCTATCCACCTCGCTCGGAGAGTGGAGGTGCTCTGGGTATAGCTCTCAAAGACCCATGTACGAGTACGGTACACTGGTACCCCATCTTACGCCCTCTACTATGGAACCCTACAGTGCCCGTATGGGCAGCGCTCCGTCGATTTCTTTGGCACTTGACCTCTTGCATCATGGATGTAGCGCCCTGTGTGGCTGAAACCGAGTTACCTCGCGAGTGCTCGACCATATCAGATCCGGTCATCCAACCACCGCTGGAGCCGGTGATGCTGACGGCGTCGGCGAATTACCCTGCGGCTGTCGGGGGTGGATAAAGAGAGAGATCCGGTTAGGTGGCCTCAGGGGCACGACCCTTGATACCCCGAAATATGCACCCGAGTACAGTACAATGCGGAATTTGCCTCGGATGCATATACCGCAGCCTGCCGCGAGGCGAATAATACATGGTATTTCCTATTGGCTCACCGGAAACTCTGACTAAATTGTAGAGCTTTTCTCCGATGAACTGGTGGGGGGGGGGGGTACTGCGGCCCCGTGCTGTACTGTACTTGGGCACAAGCATTTCGAGACGAGCTACCGCAAGCGAATAGAGGAGTGAAGGTACAGTTACGGGGCTCGAGAACAGGACCATATACGACCCGCGAATGCTAGCATCTCCAAGCGCAAGTTGGGAGATGGGGTGGGTGAGGAGGCAATTTTCTCGAGCGCTGAAAGGGGTGAAAGGTCACATTTACTTGTATATCTGGACATTGACTGCGGCAGGGATAGCTTGGCCTGGTACTTTTCATGGAAGCACATAGTGTCTCGGGAGTGATATCCCCTGGGTCGAATCAATTCCAATTTGTTAGTTTGGAGTAACCTAACTTGCCCTGCTCGGTTTCGTTCGTATTGGGGTCTTGTGAGTAGGTATTCCTTTTTTTTTTCATTCAAGTTGGCGATTGTTTTGGCAAAACCTCCGACTCCCTCTTTAGCGAAACCAGGATACGATCGACTTGATTGGAGATCACGGCATGGCGCACATACTCGACTTGACAGGGTCATCACGTATCCCAAAAAACTCACAAGTGGGATCAGACGCACGTATGTACCGATACAAAGTGCTTTCTTTTTGCAATTGTAGGAGTTCCCCGGTATCCAAGATACCTTATAGGCCGCCGCAAGAACGCATATCTATGGGATCATATCATGGGACCAATATGCAGGGTACTGAATACCTGCCGTACGGTACATAGATCATGCACGGGGAGGAAATCGATTGGCGGTTATTATGGACGAGGGGAGGCGTGGTGAACGATCAGGTCTCCCTGGTGATTAGGATAGCTCTCTACGCGTTTGCATGCCGGATGGAGAATAGGCTGTGCGAGAAGGATCAGGATTCCTGCGATGATTGTCCGGTAATTCGTGGAGCGGCTGTCGGGGCTGTCGTGGAGTGCTGCGCTCAGCGGATTGGAAACCTGCGGTACGCTTGTACTCGTAACTGGTGATAAGTATTCGGTAGCACTGGTGCTGAGTTTGTGTATGAGAGCTCCATATATTTTGTGAATCCCTGTTATCGGGTACTGTACTCGAGAACGGTACTTCTTGCATACCGCGAGTATCCCCACCAGTTCGTCTCCACTTTCATTTTGCTCTATTAAGCCATGTTTCACCGGCCCGCAGATCGTCTGATACGTGCTAAGTTACCCGGAGGCGTTTCGTATTTCACGGTTTCTAATTGGTCGAGTGTCTAACCCTAACCCTCTGTCCAATTTCTGTGGTGAGCCGCTTTACCGGTAACTTACAGTGCCCCATCAAAAGTTAGCATGGCAACTATTGTTTTTTTTTTTAAGAAGGAAAAAAAAAAAAAAACCCTCAACATAAGAAACTTTGACCTCCTAAATTGGCCCCTCTGATGTGAACCGGTGCTCACGTGTGATAAGAGCTGCCACTGCCGCGCACGCCGGGAAGGGGGCCACGGATTTTTGCATCGAGATCAGGAAGTCAGACTGCGCGAGTACTGAGCGCTGGGCTTCGGTCCTCTTACCTGATGGACTATCTGCCGAGATGCTTCCGTGCTATTCCAGCAACAGCTCGTTCTGCAGACCCGCTGCAAGGTTGGTGGGCCCACAGTTTTTTTAACTGTACTCGAGTACAAACCTAGAGCCTCTTCCCCCCCCCAATGGCCCACAAGCGGACTTGTTGGACTCTATTTAAGAAAAAAAAGGAATTTCTAGGAAGCTGTACGGCCATTTCTTTCGCAAGCGCCGGAACCGATATTTCCTCATAATATCACTTTTCAGGTAATTCTATACGGGCTTGTACCCCCCCCCTCCATTCCCGTCGCATCTTTACTGCAACTTGCTACGCAGCACCCGCAGATCGCGGGGATTTCTGTTCCACGAGTGATGAGCTGTGACCGCCCTAATGCAAGCTCCTGCGCTAGCGAGCTACAGTACTTGTATGGAAAACCCTTTGATGGGACTTCTTGACTCTTTGCTATGGAGGGGAGGTTAGGTTTGCTTCTTTCCACGGCTGAATCTTGGCTGCTTTTATTATGCATTTTATAAATCACATCTCCTTTGCCGCCGGATGCAGAATGGAATCGATATGGCGCCGGATGGCTTCATCAGCCAATCTCCAAAGCCCCTATCAGCCCCCCGCCACCTCCGAGAGTGGACGGCAGTTGTCCTCCGGCATTTTTTTGAGGCTGCAGAAGTGGCTTTTACGAACAGGCATCAGCTACCCTAGTCGTTGACTAGAGAGAAGCATGCCATCGCCAACTTTTGATGATACTGCTTTACTAATGCAAAATATTTTGCCTACTGGAAACAAATATCCCGTATCATATCATACTCGTAATTCTCCGACGTTTGTGGGAAAAACTAGGCCCGCATATGATTCTGGGGCAACTTCCCACCGGGACCCGCGAAGACACGAGGTGCAAGTTCCTTTTTGTGAGAGAAAGAAAAGTCGGCAAAGACTTTTTAAAAGCTCAGACTTAGTGGGTCGTGTGGTACTTGGCCTCCAAAGTCACAGAATATTATCTTTGAACTCCTAGATGGCGTCCTAGTTTTTCGAGTTTTTTTTTGGGGGTGTCCTTTCTGGGCATCGCGGAGTAGGATAACTGAGAGAACTTAATGGAACGGGAACTCGTTACCAACGTACAGTACTGTACATGTTAGTCACACCTTTGATATACATAGCTTGCTACTACTGATCTTATTTGTTCATCCACCAAACGCGGGCGAAAAGGGACCTGGTCGTGTTTACAAACTCTGGGGAATTACGGGTGAGGGGGGAGCCATGCCGGCAGTTTTGCTTGGGCCGGGATCCGTAAATCTGCAGATGTGGGGAGATGCGTTGCGCTTTGCGCCCGCAAAACTAATAAGTGATCTGAGTGGATTGGGGGGTTTTGTAAGTGAGGGGTTATCCTTCTCATAATGGTATGGAGTGATGGAGAGTGATAAAAAGAAAACAAGTATAGGAATGTCATAAATGGTTTGCCGCGATTGACCTTATTGTATCGTACTTGGAGTCCGAGTCCGCTCATTCTTTCAAGTTACATCCGGTATATTAATATCTATGAACCGGCGGAGTGATCCGGACAATGTACTCGTACTGGTACGATACTACGAGTAGTAAGGGGGGGGGGGGTTCCATATGCTTTGCGCAACAACCAGTACGATACATGATGTACTTGTACTTCCTTTACAGGAAGAGGACCTTTTAGGGTCTATTTCTCGACCTGGTGCTTAATGTGGCCCTGGAGGTATATCTTGGTTGACAACCTGAGTATCAGTAGTGAATCAGGGTATGATTACTGAATTTTAAGGTTGGATATCTAACCGTTGATTAGGTTCGGAGCATCAGCTTCAAACCCGTGTATAGTAGCTAAACAACCTTAACCTCCACGATTGAACCATTGACAGGCTTAAAGCTAACCATAACAGGTAATATCTTGACACTGTTATTCCAGGTTAGGAAGCTACCGCGCATACCTCTACTGGATTCGGAAATGATCAACTGCTTAATAAACATCGAACTCACCCAAGAGCTCATCCCCGAGATGGTACCTGTGACTTATGCATATGGCAGGGGAAACGAAGGGGGGGGTTAACGAAGTGTGCAATAATGCACATTCAGCAAAGCACTGTATATTATACGGTAGTGGAATATTCCTCTAGATAACCATAAATCCTTGTTCCACTCTTAGCGTGTGTTACCCCGTTGTGCGAGTGCCGCCTTGCTCTGTGGGATCATTGACAGACTACCGTACCGTAGTAAGGCGCAGGGACAGCCTGCTCCCTTTCTCCCTTTCTTGCTTTTTTTCTAAAAAGTACACCCTGTGTTCATAATTAAATAACGGCTCAGGTTCCTGCTCGCGTTTTGTCTGTGTTCTCTCCGCGTGAGCTGAGGAACGACCTTTTTTTTGTTTTTTTTTGTTTTTTTTGTTTTTTGCTATCATACACCTCCCCGACGTGCGAAGGTTGATAGCCCTATGTGAGAGACACCCTTGGGCACCCAGGGGGGGGGGGAAGGGGAGAACGTTTTGTGTACCATACCGGTACGGCGGTGCATGCTTAGGGAAGTTTATCATTGTTGTCTGTCTGATACTGCGCAAGATTGGGGCGCTACTCTACCGTAGATGAGTATATAAAACACCCGGCGCTCCCCTCTCTCCAGGTCAGAAGCTCCAACAGAACAGTCATCAACGAAACAACATCCATTATACCTCCTCCGCAAGAGACAAGTAACGGATTCGTCTTTGAGTCTCCAAGGTATGTCGTTCACTCCATCCATTCCTGAGACGGGACACATTTCCTGACACCCCTGGGTTCCCTCAGCTACGCCGATATCTCACCAAGATCTACCATGCCCACAATGCCCGTCCAGACCACCTACGTCGAGATTTCCCAACAGGCCATCGCTGCTGCCGATGCTGCTCTCAACGCCCCCGGACAGGCGGGAAATGCAGGCAAGCCACCCAGCACAACAGGCATCACCAGGTATATGGAACAAGCTACCCATGCCGATGGGACACCGGTCTACGGCAACCATCAGGCGAGGCCGAGGAAATGAATTACCGCCGCCGTATCGGTTGCTGGTAGGTTTCTCCGATTACCCGTGAGAATCTCTAGCTTACCCATGATATCGAATGCAGGTTTCTATCATATCATGTTCGGATTATTGTTGGGTTGCATGCTT
Organism: Tuber melanosporum; assembly: GCF_000151645.1. Taxonomy (NCBI): domain Eukaryota; kingdom Fungi; phylum Ascomycota; class Pezizomycetes; order Pezizales; family Tuberaceae; genus Tuber; species Tuber melanosporum. Next base: position 42,671 of record NW_003298850.1, on the reverse strand, counting down.
CTGAGTTCGGGGGGTATTTTTTTATTATTATTATAAGGATTCTGTTATTTCATATGTCTGGTGCACTCAGCATAGGGTTTAGATTGGTATTTATGGAAAAGGGGAAATTGCCGAGTCCGGGCGTTTGATAAAAGCTTTATTCTTATTCTATTATTATTCTTACTGGTTCTTCAAGTTTTCCCTTTTCCTCATTTTTCTCTCTCTCTTTCATTATTCCCGTTCCTTTTTCTAAGCAGGAGGTAATTCTGTTTCGATTTTAACCCTAACCCCACTCCCCCCCTTTTCTTGATTTTTTTTTTTTAATGAGAAGCCATCATGGGCACAGGTGGGATTGGAAGAATGGCTTATTTTTTTTAATTTTTTTTTCATAGATATAGATCTCGCGTTATTTAAAGGAAGAGAAGAAAGGAAAAAATTGACCCCATAAGCATTGGATTTTTATTTGTTTATTAATTTTTTAGCTTTGCGGTTCACTACAAACCTTGCTTTCCTTCCTTCCTTCCTTACCCACTCTGTGCGCGTACAGTACAGCACAGTACGAGTAGTTTACCATTCTTCGGGGCCACTTGAACGTTGTCGGAGTGAAAAAAGGAAAATTACTGCATTTGATCACCTCGGACCAATGGTATTGGGTATCGAGGCCAGCACTTCGGAAACCAATATCTTCTATTCTTGTCGACTTTAAAGCGCTGTAGTGCAAGTACTGTACAGTACCACCGTAAGTCGCTAGGAGCATTAAAAAAAAAACGCACGGCTCGGTTGCGATGATATATCATATCACAAAAGCAAATGGAAAAGGGTGGAAGGTTTGGGATTGGTACAGTACAGTACAATGGTTTTGAGAGTGAGAGAGAGCAGCGCTGAAAAAAGAAGGAAAACCTCCTTGGAAAAAAGAAAAGGAAGAGAAGAGATTGTGCGTGCGCGCCTACTCGAAGGAAAGGATAAAAATAATACTATGATAAAAAAATTCTTTGCGCTTCAGCTTTCTCTTGAACTCCATCTCCATTTCTTTTCTTCTCACACCTCATAATTATCATACCTGATCACGGCGATGCGCTCGAATAGGGCTTGGGGCTATGATAGGGTCTCGTAAGGGGGAAGGGGGACGAAATTTGGATGAAGAACAAGCAAAAAAACACATTTTTATTCACTTCTCACTGGCAGGATGGAACAGGCTCCTTGCACGCACATCATAGGAACGAAAATATTAAACGGATTAGTTGAAGAGCACCACACGGTTGGGAGAAATAGGGATAGTGAGGTTGCCTTTCCCCTCACGCTTCATCGCACATCACTTCTTCCCACGTTTTTTGTCTCGGCGAACGCCTAATGGACTGCCGGGAAAGGGGAAAAAAGGAGTGTGAGAGGAAAAAAAGGCTTGAATGGATGATTAACATAAAATGCATAACTTAAAGTGCCACGTGGTTTTATTTCCCACGAGTGGTGTGTGCTATCAGTTTGTCCCCATCATAACTCAGGGAAGAAATGAGGAGGGGGAGAAAAAAGAAAAGAAAGCCTCACCCTTTTCCATTAAGAAAGAATGGGGGAGGGGAAAAAAACGTGGTGTCAACGGTGCCGCACCGTGCTCGAGTGCGAGGAAGGCTCGGGAAACGGTACAGTACTTGTAGCAAATTATTTACCAGGTTTCTCCCTGCAGAGATGATGTGCGAGCTTGGAATGATATGGTAAACGCATGTTTGGTGAGTTAACCTTGGAAATGGTATTTTCTCATATTGTAACCCCTAAACTAACTCTCTCCCCGATGGATCGCTCTGCTCTCAGGCCTTTGCCGATAGAGCTTTTCTGGAGTCGGTCCCATATGAGTTTAAAGGAGGTTTTTAACTTCGGCACGGTCCGCAGGCTTCCCCATTTTGGCGGCATCTACGCAAAAATCTCTATGTGTTCTCGAGAATCTCAGAAACGCTGGTTCTGAAGGAAGAAGAAATAGAAGTCCAGCCAAACCGACTACCGGTATCCTACCGGTACCCCCAAGGGAATGTTATCTCTACCTTGGCCAACTTGGGATTTTCTTTCCGGAAACTAGGGCGGGGGTAGGGGGCGAGTGAGCCGAGGGGGGATGAAGGGTTTCTCCATGATATAACACTCGACAATCTAGCTATCATCCATCTACGACCCAATACTATAGCCTGGCCTTCTTCTGCACACAGACAGAGATTTTGTTTGTTTGTTTTACACACTAATCTCCGTGTTTTCTTCTTATTCTTTGGATTCCAACCACGTTCTGTGCTCTGTGCGGGAGGGGGGTGTCACTAGCGACCAGACCATAGCTGGGGGACGGAAGATATTATCCGGTGCGACGAATCAGATGTGCGCAAACTCAGTCTCAGTGCTACAAGCTTCAACCACCCAGATCCCGGAGCTGGGGCGGTTATCTGGTGGGAAATAACACATTCTGTCTCCCAATCAGGTTGCGCCCTCTCGGATGTTGGACGTTGCCGGACCCAGTGAGAGCGAGACTATCAACAGGACTTTTTTGACATTACCGTGGAACACGAAATAATTTGGAATGGCGTCCGGACGTCCAGAATTTCCTCCTCTGGATTAGGGGGGGGAAAAACACAGCGAAAGGATTACCTCTCAGCCCTCAACTGAGACAAATAAAAAGAAAGGTTACAACAGACCTTACTAGGAGAGGCAACTCCAACGTCCGAGAAATATTCCGGTTTTTACGGTATTTGACACTAACCCCCCCCCCCCTCCCTTTCCACATATAAGAGCACTGTTTGAGGCTTGATTCTGCATACCAGTGCTTTCCACCATGGCACCCTGTATGGACTTTCTTTATTGGTGCATGTCCTTCACGTACAGGTAGAAGCTTGCGCCTCAGTGCTACAGTGCCGTAGCTTAAACAGAATCCTGGTAATAAAGGTGAATCTTTTGGAACAGATGACGGTAACTAAGACATTTCGTGCATCGCCCAGGCTGTCGTGCCCGTTTCGAACCGCCCAAACCTTCCCCAGCCGTCATTGGAAAATCTAAAACCTTTGCCACTTTCGGGGGTTTCTCCCCGCCCTTCGTTTTCCCTCCCTTGCTCATTGCAAGTTGAATCACAGTTGGCGGACACTGCCACTAGTACTCTTTACATTCTAAGAAATTTCTCAGAGCAGAAGACAGTAAGGCAACTGGAGTAAAGTGCATGTCCTCAACATCCCCTTGCCAACAGCCGGAAGTAAAGGGTGCATAATACCTCTATGACCACCATCGGACCGATTGCCTCCGAACTTCCACCAACCTCTTTCTCCCGAAAATACACCCGTAGTGATTTCCTTCAGCTGAATATTGGATCCCCCCCCAAGTTCCCCGAATTTGCTCACGACTTGCCCGACAAGCCCCTTAAAAATCGACTCCGGTGTTACCCGTGCTTGGTTGGCCTGGGAGGCTCGTGTGGGGGGGGGGGGGTGAGGTGGCCTTCGAATCGTAGACATATACACAGTAAGCCGCTCAGTAGCACGGGGCGAGGAACCTGCCCGAATCCTGGAGACCAGACACGAGTACAACATATGCGCAAGCAACGAGCGCAACCGCAAGAGGGGACCTGCAGAATTGCATTTTTCCTGTGCGGCGCCCGGAAGGAAGGGATTTTCCACCCCTGCCGGAGGTCGTGAACAGCGTAATCGCCGAGGACGGGCAGAGTTGTATCCAACACGGTGTGACGCGGAACCCAGAAATTTTAGGCTATCGATCAAAGTTCCAAAACCGGCACGAGTGATACACAATGATTTTTGCGCCCCAAGGGATTTTCCGCCCGCCCTTAACACAGCGGGGTCGGGTCACGTTTCGGGAATGAAAAGGTGTAAGGACGACCAACTCCAGTCATCGTGTCAATGCCCCCCCCCCCTTACATCCCTTGACTGGAACGTGTAAACACGGCAAAGTTTTTTTATAACCCTACGTGGCATTGGTGCCTGTACTCAGGGCTATACGGCGGACAGGGCCAGATAATGGCTCATTACGGGAGAGTGGCGCCTTAGGAATAATAATACTGGTTTGCGGGTGGTTTCCATCCTAGAAATAATTATGAAACGTTTAGATGTGAATCCCCGAGGTGCTCAACTTTCCGATAAGTCGAGTTATCTTTCTTTCTTTTTTTTCCCTTTTTTGTTTTTTTGCTGGGGATTTTTCCAACTAAGCATTGGGCGAGGGAGATTCGCATCTTATCGTATATGTCATACTGCCCCATTCAGGAGCGCGATTCTAGTAGATAAGCGTTGCAACCGCAACAGGGAATCGAGTTAGTAGTAGTATCGTACCACTTCAGCGGGTATGAGATAAGCTTACGCAATTGGAGGGATCACCAGGACGCCCCCAATATGGGCTTCACGCTGGGTGAGTTGTCATCTCTCACCGGGTAGACATTTCGACTCTGTGTTCATCTCTTTCCCTTCTATTCCCCCCCCCATATTTTGTTCCTACGAGTAAGTCAGATCCGTGGCTGATGCTATTCACAATATCTCTAGTTAATAGTGCTGGGGCCACCGTCGTTGCGCCATTCCATAAGCGCGTAAGAGTGCCCTCGTGTCACATTGGCATGTCTCCCCTGCATTGTTGGCTTGGGTCCCGGATTTTTTTACTAGCCTGAATTGGGACACTTGTGCCGTAGAAACTCAAATAATCAGACTCTAACCTAAGTGTTAGAGCTGATTCGTTTGCAAGCTCTGGGATATATAGGTTCAAGAGGATATCCCCTTGACCAAATAGGTTACCTTCTCGATGGAATGCTCCACTGGGATAGCCGGATTTGGCTCATCCCAGTCAGTAAGAGAAAGGCGAGTGATATTTGATGTTAGTAAAGATGCCTCTGTAGTGGACTATGGAAGAAAAAAGAGAAAAAAACACACATGCACCATCATAAATGGAATCTTTTTTATTTCCATCTCCTTGTTATAGTACAGCGCACAAGCTTTACTGCCCTCGGTGTGGTCCGTTGATGGCGGCTGCGGTAAGGAGGTACGGTAGAAAGTAAATTTGTGATAGGCTAGGCGCAAGTGCGGTGGGTAGTTGTGGTGATAAAGCGGATTGTTCAATAGGAGGGGGTAGCAGTTTGGTGGTAAATTTGTGGGCGAGAGACCAGTGATTGAAAGGTTTAAAAGCGCATACCGGTAGGATTAAACTGTATTTAGAAAACCTTTGAGGAGCTTTATAACCGTTTTACTTGATTGCTTGGAAGGGCTGATTTCTGCTTGTTCTGTAGGATGCCAAGCAGAGAAAGTCACCTACTTGGCTGAGGGGATATCCCCTTGGCCAAGTGAAAGTATTTCCCCGGCAGGATGGACAATAAGATATGTCTTGAGCTCGGGTTAGGAGTATCAGTTTTTGCAATGCCGTCTAGACTCCTTATCCAAGGATGGGAACTCCGTCCTCTTCACCCGGGGTCCTATTGTTTATTTTCTCACAGCGCCTTACTGAGTGTCTTACCGAAGGTGCCTGCATGCAGACCGCAAGACGTCAAGGGATTAAACCACAGTAAAGACTTTTCATCCAAGTTGGTTCCCATATAGGTTAGTGTGGCGGGGGTATGATAGGTGATTCTATCTCTCTTAGCCCTTGGGCTGCAAAACGTCAGTATTGGCCCGGGCGTTATGTATTTTGTTTTACCATATAAAAATGCCTTGCTTGCTTGCTGTTGTAGCAAAGTTATTGACCGACACTATAAATCATTTAGTCAAGTGGGCTATTTAACCTAATTAAATAGGCTTTGCCGAGGCCGAAGCCTTTCTTTGGCTAGGCTGTGCTATGCCCTTCGCGCGCTAGACTTGGGAGCTAAGAATTGCAATTGATGTTAGCATATGCGAGTTTGCTCCACCAATCCAATTCGATCCAATCTCGAGTGACTATTGATGATCGACCCAGCCGGAAGTTATGAAATACAGTGCGAAAGGGCCAAAACACCCCATATCCGACCAAAACTAGCCTAGTGAGCCTGGCCTGAACCCCTGATTAATTTAACCGGGGTCTCCAACCTGAATAAAAGCAGTGCACCATTCCTTTAACTTAAACAGCTCCCAGCCCGGGTCGGGGGTCCCGGATTCGGGGGTAAATTTTCGGAATGTTAAGGAGACCCTCCCTGCATGGGTGCCCTGATCGGTGCAGCGTATACGGTGTGCGAGAACAGGTTCCAAAATTGACAGTTCCCTTCCCCCGGGTATGACCCGCCAAAGGCATCTAGCGAATCTGATGCTATATCCGGATCGGCGTGCCTTCGGTATCACAAAAGTGGCTTTTCTGGTAAGGGGAAATGTGTGTTCCCCGCCTGTAGTGTTCTAGATTTTTACAACCTCCGCTCAGCCTCCGGCGCCCTGCCACGGCCCAACCTTCCGTGAATGCATCGTAGGAACCCCCCTCTTCTACAAGGTTGGCTGTGGAAATTTTGGCTGTATGGTGAGTGCAAAGCTGCCCGGAATACCTGGCACAACAATAGTTACCGTAGAATCTAGGTTGGGCGTAACAACTCGGGACCGAAGAAATAGTTTAGGAAATCACCGACAAGAGGAAAGAACTGGACGGGATTGCGATCCACTCTGGATTTTTGTAATCCGAGTATCCCATATGGTTCACTTCGAGTCACCAAGCTATTGGAAAAAAGCTACCCATTGTATATGCCATTTCCCAGTAGGAAGAATTTAAGGTATCATATCCCAGGGACCGTGGGAACTCGAATAAGCGAAGCTATGTGCTATGAGGTTAATTTTTGGTAGGTCATACTAAGGGAATTCACCATCAATACGCAATATCAGTTTTAATTTTTCTTTGCCCTATCATAGAAAATGGCATTCTCATCATCTTATCTACCTGACTCTACAGGATCAAACATACCAGCTATCTCTCCACCCTTTCTTCAATCTTTTGACCCTTGATCAAGTAATTTTCTTACAATATTCCATATTGATATCTCATGATCTGCTGACCCGGTGATCAGAAGAGATAGCCCAACAACCTGAAAGGCCTTTACATCTATTTTCTTTAATAAAAAACGCCCATGCCTTATGCACCCCACAAGCCAAAGAAAATCTGTCAGTGACCAACCGTACTTTTCTCCAAGGTGTCTTTCTTTGGGATGTACCCCACATAATCCAGCTATGTCTTGTTTCCCTATTGTATGTTGCATAATATATACGTCAACCAACCTTCGTCCCCCACCCCGTTTTGCAAGATTATTTAACTAATTTGCGCAATTGTCAGGTTCACAAATTCCTCTCATGGGCAGAAAAAGAAAAGAAAAACAGGGCCACAGACCTGCACTTCTTCTCCAACGCATTCCCTGCATACGTCAAGTAACCAGCAAGCGGATGATTGGTGCATTTAAGCCCATTCACAAACGCTTGAGCAACGATGTCCGCACCCTCCGGAGATGTGTGTGTATGATCATTAGGGAACAACTTCGGGTATACGTTTGTGTATCCTAGGGTTTCAAAGGCGATCGTCACGAACTATCACCCATGTATGTGAGCCTATAGTATGTTCACGAGGGGTATGTATTGGGTGGGGGGGGAATCAACTTCGTAATGGTCGATATATGTCGCCTCTGTAAAGTTCCCGGCAGCCATCTTAGCATATGGGACGAAGCGGTTCGGCGCTAGCATTTCGGTGTGCGCGGGGTTCCAGGCGTCGCCGTTGGGAGTTGTTGAGGAAACAACGGGGAAACCTCCTTTCCCGATGACGTCCCTGATGAACCACTTTTCGTAGGTAACGAACGTCTGCACAGTCTCTACCGTTCCGTTGGCAAGTTTGACCACGGTGGTTTGTGCGCCATCTCCCCAGGTCTCCCCAAAGTCAGTTATGGCAATGAAATGTTAAGTGAGGAAGTATTGTTCACCGGAGCCCGATCACTCGTCGCAGGGCTCCCACCGTCATTATGGCCGAATTCAAGAATGACATAATCTCCTGCTTCGATCTGGGAAATGAGTTCTGCCTGGAGGCCTTCGCGGTAGTATGACCTTGCTGAACGGCCTCCACGAGCGAGGTTGATTATGGGGAGGTCGATGTATTGTGAGAAGGGGGTTCCCCATCTACTTGTCTCTTCTGGTTACTCGTATATCTCTGGCGCTGAAGAAGGCAGTGGGTACAAACCCTTGGATAGAAGACTTCCAGTGTGCCATTGTAGAATCGCCCGCCATAAGAATTTTCGCTGCTGATACCGAGGAAATGCCAATGGCAGAGAGAGCTATCAGGGCAGCAAAGAGACCAGAGGACTTCATGATGATGAGTTTTTTTGATGGGCGACTTGGGCCTAATAATCCACTAGACTAACGCGCTAGAGAAGAGTGTAGGGGAACAAGGCACAAGAGTCCAGCCGGAGGAACCAGAAGAACTCTTTCCATAGTCTTATATGGACCCTTATTTCATTCCTTTATTGAGGAAGGAAAGAGGAATCACGGATAAATAACAGACTACAGTACCCGGAAGTTCACTGGAGCACCTTTCCTGAACAGGGGATACCAGGGGTAATCCTAGCTCAAATACACTTGGTTTGAGGTAAAATACTCGAGTAGTTAGACCCCTGGTGTTCCTCCATTCCGGTGTTGTGATGAAGGGGGGGGGGGTTGGATCAAAAAACGATCGAAGGGCTGGAACACGCTTTTTCGAACCAGGGGGTTATATGATAGAACCCCTTCTAACAAAACAATAAACAATTGGTAGATTCTTGGATAATTTACTCCTCTTTCCCTGCTTCTAAGCAAGGAATATTTCCCGCGATTTTTGCTTACTAAGATATTATAGAACCCCCCATTCTATTCCAATTTTCAGAATCCCCGATTCAATCCCCTCCCCTTCTAACCCCCCGAGTTCGACCACCGAAGGCCTTCTTTGCAACATTGCTCCATTCCCATAGAAGCGAGAAACCGGCGGGTACGCGGGGATCTCACCGATATTCGAAACTCACTAAAGATCCGGTAATTTCTCCCTAGCTAGACTTGATATCTCCTTTCTTTCAACCGCCCAGGAGTAGAAAATCTTTTGCTCGAATCTTTTATTGTACTAGTACAGTACAAGTACGCGTCACTGAGAGAAGTGCTGTATTGTAACTAGAAAAGTGAATTATTCCCATTAAAAATCCCTATAGAAAACCACCCTCACTGAATTTGGACGGCGCGCAACACGATTGGGGTTGAGTGGATTTGGAGGCAATTTCTAGTCGGGAAGGTTGATTTGGATCGAGTAAAGTAAATTAAAAAAATATATATCATAGAGAGAACCATGTTCCCCGCTATGGAATCGAATTCCGTTACCCTAGTGATCCGTAATGATAACGACCCTACGGCCGACAACCCCCGGGTCCTCATCTCCACTGGCAACTCCTCAATTTTTGAGATACATAATTCCCCTCATACTAACTGAATTTCATAAAGTGTGAAGTTGTGGTTGACTGGATGGCAAGACGAGAAGGAGCTGAGCGAGAAGAGTGTTTTTAGAAAAAAGAAAAGGAGAAACAAGCCGGAACAAGAAGGTGCTGTACTCTACTCAATGTAGGGGTGCGGAGGCGTTAATACAAGTAGACTCGAAGAGAGTCATTTACAGTATTAAGAAGGTGTCGATTCTAGTGGCTCCCAGCTTCTTTGACTTCAGTAGTGTACTAATGTAATATTAGGGAGCTCAGATTTACCCGAGTTGAATTAATAGCCAAGTAAGGGAGAGGACTGGGGACAATACGGTACTGTACTCGGCATTTTTTTAAGTCTCCGGAATGAAAGTTATGGATTATGTGATGTGAGTTACAGAGGTGTCATGTAGAGATTCTTGCATAAAGCCAGGATATACCAGCATTGGGGAGTGAACAGTTGGAGGGAAAGGTCAAGCATGATAGTTATTCCCCTATTAACATTAATACATTTCATAACAATCCCAGATAACCTCTCAACCTCCTTATTGATCTCATTAATAGTAAACTTGTTCCATTCTTCTTGTAGTATGATCTTCATACCCTGTACACTTGTAATATGTTCCTTTCCCCACCAGGTCTGAATCCGGCTCTTCATAAGAGTCCAAATATGCTCTATTGGGTTTAAATCAGGAGACTTTGGAGGCCACTCCACCTTCTGAATCCCTTCTTTTACCCTCTCTGTATTAGTATATACAGAGTCATGGGATGGAGCATTATCTTCTATAAGTTTGAAGTTGGGATTGAGGTTAATTTGCCTTCTGCACTCAGGCCAAAGCAGTGGCCAAGCCACACACTTCACATAATGCCATGAATCGATTCCTTTTCCTTCATTACATTTGAATTTTTCCAATTTAAAGTTTTTGCCACAGTGGCTCTGAGGAATGTATCATTTTGGTATGTTGAGATGCTTTTCAACTTAAAGCTGAGTGTGGAAGGTAGCTTGTACTAACTTTCAAAGCTCATTCCACTTGGCAGAAGCCTTTCATTCAGTGTTTAGCTGATATTCTTCTGCCTGATGGGTAGCTTCTCATAATACAATAATGGCAGTAGCTTTATCCTTTTTCAGTGAAGTTTCTGGCTCTCATACATAGAACAGATCTTTCCAACCCAAACCCACCATCTTCCAGCATATCACAGACTCTTCCTGCATTTTCATATATCTATATCAGTCATCATACCATTGTTTAGTCTTATTCCTCCATACAAGGTTTAGACCCTACATTCCACCCACTTTAATTGACATTTCATTGGTAAATCCGTAGTATTCCCAATTATTCATTCCCCAGTCCTTTGAATCATTGCAATAATCAAGTTTCTTTTGTTAATTCTCCACTTTTAGAATAAACTTTAACTCTTCTTGATATGGCTTAATGTCTTGTAATCGTAGAGCCTTCTAAATATTAGAATTGCTGACTTGAGAAAAACCTGCCTGACACTGAAGATCGGTTAGTGTCATTTGTCAAGTACTGAAATTGCACTTTACTGTTGTAATTAAATGATCGATATCACTTTCAGTCAATACTTTTAGGCACCTGGGACATGGTTTTTTATTGAGACAACTTGATGATATTAACTCTAATAGTGGTATCCCGCTCATTCCTTCCACTTCCTCACTCGTCCTAGTTATCTATTCCATCTCCTCCTCTTCACCTTCCGGTCACATTCCCATAGTCCCATTTCCTCCTACCTCAAAAGCAACCTCCAGTTCCTATTCCTGTGCTGTAAATAAGACTTCCTTTCTCACTTCAACCTCAAGTCCCCTCAGACCTGCTACCGCACATACCCTTCTCTCCCCTAGTCCAGATCCTTCACTTCTTACCACAACACCTTCTTCTCTTTCCTCTTCCTCTTTTTCCACTATTCCTTCACAGCTCACAGTTGGCCCAACCCATATCCTGAGGCTGCTCATAGCCTCAGGGCGACTCGCATTCTCAGAAGCTTGAGAAATTCGTCGTAGGGTTGCATTTTTTAATGCATGATGGTAGATGTCGCTTGTAGTGGATATTGGTATCTCGGTTCATAATTGAATTTCTTTAAATTCAAGACCGAGTTTGCATAATGTAACTACAGCTGCTTGTCTCTGTGGTGTTATTTCCCTTCCTGTTAATTAAATTAGTAGTTTAAGTCATCTGCTCCAAAATTCAGAATCTCTCACTTACCTGAGGGGTTTCTTTGATTTGCCATTGTAGGTTAGTGCTGCTGTGAAGGATTTGCATATGCAGTACAACCTCTCTATCGCCCTGCGACTTACACCTGCTACCAAGCATATAGTTACCCCTTTGGATTGTAACTTATGCCACACCATTCTGGAGACTTGAAAAAAATACTAAGTACAAGTACTTGAGTATACCTTCCCCTATGGCATGGGACACAACCTGTAGGAGGTGCCTCGAATGCCCGTAGACTTTTGACCATGTTGTGCAATACTCGGCTCTCGCTCAGTCGAGAAGAAACATACTCCACCAGGTTTTTGACGTGGGTCGGAAGTCGGAGCTGTGGAAGGGGGGTAAGGTGGGCAAGAAACTGATGGGAGATTTTCTCTCTTATGTGATAGAGAATAGGATTAACTTTCCGGTGAAGATGGGGGTTTTTCCATTTACGTGGAGTGCTGATTTGGCATCATGATGATATGTAATGATTTTCATTTGTAACGGGACTTGTTTAGTGATTTTTATCATTTATTTGTTTGTTTTAGAGGTGAATAAAGTTTCTTTTATTATGTTAATGAGGTTTTTAGGCCATACCTTAGGGTGCTTGCCATGGATTTCTCCCGTAGTTAGCTACAAATAAACCGTGGATTTAACAAATAAAAAAAAACCTTCCTCTATGGCATTACCACTCAGAGGTATAATAGAGGGATCCAGAAGTCAGACCGGACCCTTGGAAAATATGCCAACCATAAACTACTGAGGCATAGTGTATTAGCAAGAAAATTATGAGTTCCAGTAGCTGAGACATAAGCCAAGCAAAAGTAGGACAAAGGTAGTTAGTTTGTAGACTTACTAAAAAGAAGAATTGAGAACATCAGAAAAATCATCTAAGTTGAAGAGATTTTTCATCATATATCTATTTGTTTAAAAACAATTTCAAACTGGTAATAACATGTCTTCTGAATCAAGAATAAACGAATACCTTACCCAAAACTCTCAATGATAGGAAAATCAGAACAAGTGGGATGGAATCTAGAGTCAAGACTGCAGTTGTCAGATTCAGAAGAATGGAATCGCTATCACCACTTTCATTGTGAATCAGTTGCTAGAACTTCCGGTCTTCAAGTAACAAACCTTCCAACTCAAGACTTTTTTCTAGATTCTACCTATCTATCCTATCTTTGTAATGCTGGAGTGACTACTCCTGGTATGTACATATAAACTAATAATAATACTTGAATTTTTTTGACATTTCCCCCTCCTAAAAAAAAAGGTAGTACAAAAATATACTTAGAATATATTAGCTGATAAGATAACTATACTTATACAAAAAATAGAGATACACAGAATAATAATATACAGTATAAATAATGAATACCAAATCAAAATCTTAATCCAATATTACAATAAATAAATATTAAGATTCAACAAGGTTAAGCAACGATCCTGACATGTACAATGAGTACTTTGATTGCTAGTTGAAGTCAGCTACTGATAATCAGAAATAAAATACCACTTGCTCAATCAGCTAGGACATGGCCAATTCCTGATTATCTAATCTCGGTAACTCTAAAAAATTGTCTAGCTAACTAAGCACCAAAAGATAGTTGTAATACCCTACTCTATAGTAGTAGCAGAGGATTACTAAATGATAGGGAAAACAGAATGTTTTGCCAACCAAAGGGAGATCATCAAATGTGTGGAGAGATTTGATTATAGCATAGAGGCAGTAATGGGAGATATTTTAAATCAAGCAAAGTGTTAGGCTGAGACAATTGATATAGACTCAGACTCCTCTAGGCCAATCGAGATTTATATAGTAGATAGAGATTTGTCTAGGAAGGCTCAAAGAGTTACTTGTTTCGCTTATGACTACTAAGAGTGAAGTAAAGTAGAAAAGAATAGTGTGAACAATATTATATTGTTAACGTCTCTTCTCCGTTGCTTGATAATGTCTAAAAGCTGGGTAGGCACTTGGATATTTATATTCTGTATCAGAATGTTTGCGGACTATATCTATTTCTCATACAAATTATGTACCTCTTTAATTATATTTTGCAATATTTGGTATTCTCCTGAAGTGCGAACAATAGGCGACGCTGAAAATGATAATATCCTCTTTGGCAATTACCATTTTATAGATTGAGAACTAAACTATTTCCAATGGTAATTATCTGATCTTCAGAGTTATTAGATTTATGGCCTAGTTATTAAGTTGAACTGTATTAGCACCAATTGTCTGCCTTAATGATGAAATGATTAGTTTTATTCAGAGGTTGTGTCTGCAGGAATAGTCATAGATGCAACCTTCCTAGGTCGCTAACTTTAGACCTCCATAGCTTCTAATTCAATCTACAGATATCCTCTGGGTAACTTCTTACTAATTCGCAGGAAGCCATTCTACCAGGTTGACAGATAATTCCATGGTTGGCAACTCTTGGTTCTTCTAGGTAACAGGTCTTTAGTTATTCCTTAGTATTGAGAATAATTCCCACAACCATGATACATCCCTGGACCCAGTTGTAACACTCAGCAAATTGTAAAGACTTTTTTGATAGTGTTCTTAGGAGTTATAGACTCCTCTAATTATCATAGAATAGACGAGAATGTGTTGTCTCTATATAGAGATCCTCTAACATTCAATATCATATCATTGTACAAAAATGTCCTGTCACTTACCACCTATACCAAAGATGTTGCATCTTTGATGCTTAGTAGCTCTCTGAACAATTGATGGATTTACTCCGTTCTACTTCTTCAACCTAGCCAATAGTCCCTTCCTATATATATCATAAGTAGGATCAGGTCGGACAGATGGTCGTGATGTATATAATAATATCTTAATAACTTCAATTCTGTAGCATTATGGTCACAGGACGCAACTAAGATCAATATGTGTGGTGAGGTGTGGGCCCTGTATGGAGGCCAGAGTGAGATATTGGGAGACCAGAGATTTCAATTCTGAGTGAGATTATCCTACCTAGGATGGTTCCTAGGTATCAGATCCCAGTACTCCTAATATAAAGATATGTTAGTAAACTTCAATAAAAAAGAAAACAAAAACAAATTTGAGAAGATAAAAGGTGAGAAATGATATGAAAAATAACTACTTAGAATATATGCTAGGTTCATAAAAGCTCTTATAGTAAGTCAAGATTTAGTGTTGCTGTAGCAGCAATAGATCTTGACTAGGCCATTGTAATGTGAACAGAAATTGTAAGAAAGCAAGAGGAGGTATTTGTATGAGAGATAGGAGGAGAGAAAGACAAACAGGACAACCAAGAGACTCAATCTCACCTTCATCTAGCAAGGGCTCCGTGATTAGCACAAAGTAAAGAAATAGAACTGATTGATGGAGCAGACTTGTCTTTGCTTCTTGTGGATATGATAGAATTAGAATATCAGAATGAGGAGGAAGTTGAGGAGGAGAATACCAATGAAGAGAAAGTAGAAGATAGGGAAAGAGAGAAAGGAAAGAAAAAGTAAGAGTGGAGAGAGTAGCCAGGAGCGGGAATGTTTGATGGGAAATGACAAAGATTAGCATAAAAATTTAATTCAAGTAATAGAAGTACAGGATGAAAAGGGAGGGAAGATATCTCAGGAGACACTTACTGATAGAATTGACAAGTTAGTGGATGTGATTGCAAAAGCAAGCAATTCAGCTCTACCAGGGGAATTGATATAAGGAGAAGGATATGAGAGAACTGAAGAGGTAAAAAGAAAAGAGAGACTTACCGAGTAGGAGACAAAGTTGAATAGGTTAATGGGAAAAAAAATCATACAACAAAAATTGGATGATTCAGTGAGGGGGTGAGTAGATGCAGAAAAGAGAAGTGAGACAAGGCAGGAGAAAATTATAGAACTACTTCAACTTTTAACTGATAAGTCAAAATAAAAATTGTTTTTATTTTTTGTTTATTCAAATGTTTTATTACATATTTTATTGATTATTTTCTTAAGATTTATTGTGTAAGTTATATCTTTGTATGTCAAAGTTTTTTTTTTTTTTTTTAAAAAAAAACCAAATATATAAAATCAAGATACTTAAAAATACTCGGTGGTTGGCAGTCAAATTTAATATCTGTAGCTGAACCTGAATAACAAGTATGTACATTTGTAAAAAGAATACAAATAGTATAGTAACTCCTTATTGGGGATAATCCCTCCTTAAAGTTAAGCTTGTATCCCAAAAATCCCTACCGCAGAGAAGTCTTACCAAAATCCCATTCTACACTCATTTGTTGTCCTGACATATACTTGTTGAATTTGTGTTCGGCAGGAGTTATATTCCAATTTCTGTGATTCTGGTATACCCTAGTAATTCCTAGTCCTAAAAAATATACTGGGTCACCATAGACCAATGGCTGCTGTCTATTTGGTAATTGCATTGTTTGCCAGACATTTTGTCCAAACTGTGAAATAGTGTACATGCTTCAGTCTCCTAGTGTGCCTTCATATGGACCTATGTATATAGTGATTATTAAATTAACATTATTTAAGTTCAATATTATGTATTAAAAACAGCAATTACAGACAAAATAGAAAATAAATGATAAAATTAAATAAAAATAATCAATGATGAAGGAAAAAAACAAGGAATAAACAACCTTGAAGATAGATAATAAGTCTATCTTGTGCCATAATTGCTAGCAATTTAACAGAATGGACTTTGTTATAGCCAGAATAGAAGAGTTTCTGATCCATGTTACTAGGCTAACAAATAGCCTGATGAGTGCAGTCAATAAATCCATAATTCCTGTTTCCCAGAATATCGATTACATTGTAGTAGCTCTGCAACCACTCTGGTGTCAGACATTGTCTATCCCAGTATAAAAAATCCCTTTGTTGTTCATAGATATGAATTAAAGTTTCATTAAAAACTGTCTCAATCCAGGAAATACTATAATCAAACATCTTTAATTTTCCATTTATTAGCTACTAAAATCTAATATCAATCAAGCTTATCCTAATTTTCATAAAATAAATAAGAAACTGAAAAAATTAAAATTATGCAAGTAAAGAATAGTATAATAATTGTACAAATAAATAAAATTAGAGTATAAAAACAAAAAAGAATAAAGAATAAAGTATACATACATCACAGCAATTCTTATAACGATTAGGAAAGGCTAATTGAAACAGAAGTACAGCCAATATCATGAATGTGGCTTGGCATGGAAAAGGTTTTCACATGACTCATGACTATGAGTAATAGGTATGTTATTGTTTCACGCATATGACTCATTTGGGTCATATGACTTATCAGGTTATGTTTCGCATATGATTTGATTATGAATCATGAGACGTGTGCCTGGGAAGTATGCCTTGCGAGTGTACCTTGCGGGTATGCCTTACGCATATGATTTATATTTCGCACATGACCTCGTTAGGAGGTCATGAGTTTCACGCATATGACTCAGTCGAGTCATATGACTTGTTTATTGCGTTATGATTAGTTTATGAGTTTTTGCACATGACCTTGCTATGAGGTCATGGGTTTTGAGCATGTGACCACTTTGGTCACATGACTAGTTTGTTATGATTTGGTTTTGCACATGTGACCACTTTGGGTTACATGACTATGGGCAGGAAGAACACTATATAAGGAGGCCGATAAGGCCGAGGAGGATAGGTTCTTCAAGCTTTATTCTAAGTACTTTTCCTCATTCTTTCACCCCCTATCGGTAGTGAAGGTTCGGTGTCGATCCAATCAGAGCCCTTGATTTCTATCTTATGATAGACTTCAAGTCTTTAACTTCGAACACCTTTTGGGGGCTTCGTTGTTATACCTCCTCCTACGTTTGCTAGAAGTCCTTTCTTCCTTCTACTTATCCTTTCGGTTGTTCACTGCAGTCGCCTCCTCACGGTCACAATGGCTAAGCGAGCCTCCACCCCCTCCGCCACGTTCACTCTACATTGGTCGGTGGTTCTATCTCGTGCCTTTGAGAAAAACGTTGCTCCAGAGGCCGAACTCTCTCGCCTTCGGCATCACATCTCCGTCCTTTCTCGCCGAATTCATCGCGTTGAGAAAGAGATATCTACCTTGTTGGCTGCCCTGGCCTCTGAATGTGATACAGTTCACGGTTTGGTCATGATTCTGGTGGCTAAAGCTCCTACGGTTATCCTCTCTTTACCTGTCCCCTCAGTCGCTTTGGTTACTATGGTAGTCTTAGTTGAGGGGGATGGGCTAGACCTTGAGAGTTCTCATGGTCCAGCAGAGGAGCTGCCTCAGGGGAATGTTGTGCTACCAGTTATCCTAGCCCCTCCTGCAGCTTCGGTTGTGGATGGTGGTGTGGGTGGACTGGTTCCTGAGTTGTCAGGTTTGGTTGAGGTGCTGGCTCCTGGTGTGGGTGGGGTAGATCCTGGTGTGGTGGTACCAGCTGCAGTGGTATCACCCCCTTCGGGGGGAAAGGTGCCTGAGTCCTCTGTGGCTGAGCCCCTGGCTGGTTGGGGTAACACCTCTGGTGATATCTCCCATGTGGCGGTGGGTGGTGATGAGGGTGGCCCATCCACTCCTGTTGCTAGACCTACTCCTGAGGGTGGGAAGAGAAAGAAAAACAAGAAGCACAGGGTCAAACAAGACCAGACCTCACCTGTGCCACTTGTCCCTGACTCAGAAGGGTCATCGCCTTTGCTGGTTCGCTATCGCAAACTGGCTGCTACAGAGTCTGTAGCGGGTTTGCCACCTGCACAGGGAGCTGAGGAGTTGGAAGAGGAGTTGAATACCTAGACATGTTCGGTCAAGTACCGATGGCTTGGTGACTATATCATCCTGGCTGCTTCTGTCGAAGTTTTTGGGCTGCACTGGTGGTGTGGTACTCCCCTGATTCTCTACGATGGTTCGTACCCCCTTAGCTAGGGAGCACTCACCCTGTAAGTCGGCTTTCCCTCAGGTCTACGCGCTTGGGTATTGGGTGTTTCTTTTGTTTGGGAATGGGGATGGGTGCTGGGGCGGTCGGCGGGGTGTCCTGGGATCATTGAGTGGAGGCACGCGGGCGGGTTTCTATTGTGGAGGAGGATATCGCGGGGTCACATTTACGTAGCGGTTGTGGATTTTTGTATTTTGTATGGGTGACTTGGCTGGCGGGTAGGCTGGGCTGAGAAGGATTTTTCTTTACCATCGATAGCTTTGTATTTAGTGTTCGTGTTGGGGCATGGTGCGTGCATGTTTGAGGTACAGGATTGAAGGTTTAGTTAGTCCGTAGTTAGTGGTATCCGGGATGCGACAACCTGGGAGCCCGGCCCGGGGACTTGTCGTATGCCAGTGTTGGCGTTACGAGTTTAAATAAAATTAGATTGAATTCTAAGTACTTTTCCTACTTATTACTTTAATGAATATAAAACACCTTTACGATCTTTATCTCTATTGCAATATTTATCGTTACACAGAGGAAAGCTCTTTACGGAGAAGAGTTAGAGAAAGCTTATGATAGACGTTCCTGATAGAAGACAGAGGTCTTGTACTATCGGTAACGTAGGTAGAGACCTAGTGCTATAGTAATACAAAGAAAGAAGAAGAAAGAGAAGAGAAGTATTGTTCCCTGTAGCCAAGAACTAACCATCCAAAGAGGGATTGTTACAGCCAAGCAGGTTTCTGGAGTAGCCTGAGAGCGATTTCTGAGCCTTAAATTATGTAAACAGAATGTACAGGCCAACTCCTCAATCTAAGTCTTAGTAAATTGAAGTAATTCCAGGCACCAGTTATTGCTCTTTATAAAAAGATCAAATTGATGTTGAGTATAAGGAGGGCAACCCCAGTTTGGACATGAAACCCATAAGTGTTCACATCGAATTTGTTGATGTAGGGAATTTGAATGAATATACTGCATTATAATATTTCTTCTCCATAATCACTGTTGTAGGAGTAAAAATGGATCAATGAAATAGCAGTAGTATAAATTGCAATTATATTTTGTGCCATAGTACGAGGTTTTGCTTCTGTTTTTTGTTTTTTTTCTTATCCTATGCATCTTTCTATATATATATATATCAACCCTGCTTTTTTGATATTCCAACCTCACATTGTCCTACCATTTTTGTTTTAGCAGATGCTTGGCCAATATTTACATCTTGGCACTTGCCTCAACCCCCTGCGGCCTAAACTCATCAATCAGGGATACCAACTATTCCTGCTTCAACTGCCTAGTCTATTTTCTTGGTATCTCACCTTTCCTAATTTATCACTGTTGCTGTGGTTACAGCATTTTCGGCAGGGGTTATCTCAACTGCTGGATCCCTCTAATCGGTCAGCGCCAACCCTGCATAGTCCGCTGTGCATCCGGAGAGTGGCACCCCCACACCCTGTAGCAGCTGCAGAAGGGTGGCCCAATACACAGGGTGCTGGAGTAATCCGAACCAAATGAGCACATTTAGAGAGTGATCGATACCGCAGTCTGAATACCGCCCCAAAGCCCCCCACAATAGTAGAAAGCCTATGAACAATCCGATCACTATTCCATACTGAACGAACTCAGCTCGCTGCCCAGACCCATTATCTTAACTGAGTCGAGATTCACCGCATACGAGTACAATTATCTACTATACATCGGAGGTCGTCACCCCACGCGGCCAAAACCGTTCTGATAGAGCGATTGAATAATAATCGCTGACGTGCCGCCGCAACCGGTTCGTACGGTGCTGGCCGGCCGCGTTACCGACAAGAGCCTCCAAACCAACCAACTAACGTTGTAAACAATACCGGTGCAATATCCTACGCGCGTCTCCCTTGCGGTCCCGGGAAATGCCCCCATGGGTACTTATCCGCAAGGCGAATTATGGCGCTCGGGGGACAGACCCGGGAGCGACCGGTGCCGGTGCTGCATTTCATTACTCCCGCCGCTCTGCGCTGACCCCATTCTGGGCCCACGAAGCATGATAGAGAGCCTCCAAACCCTGCATCACCTCCGGCCAAAGGTCGTTACCAAACGCTGGGTTACGGCAGCATTTAGGCTGCCAATTAATTGACAAACCCCTCTATGCTGCGAATACTTGTAATTAAGCTCAAAGCGAGACTTGCCTACTGTCTTCATCCCAGTTTAAAACAATTCTGAAGACTCTAAACCCCCCGTTCGTAGCCAAGTAGGTACAGCAAGAACAGATGACATTTAGGCACTTGCAATAGATAGCATAGATATTTACTTCCCCTCTTATTTAATGATTGTCAAGTGGTTTAGCATTGAATACCATGATTATTGCCATTTGCATAAGTAGGCAACATGATAATTTACATGTAACAGCATCATCCGTCGTGGTGTAATGGTTAGCATCAGCCGCTCTCATGAGCAAGCTACCGGCTAGATCCGGGTTCAATTCCCGGCGACGGAATAGTTTTTGACAGCCTTTTTTTTTTTCCTACCGGGGATAATTCTACTACGCTGCTGAGAACGAAGTGCTCTACCCAAGAGTTTCTGTAATACAGGGCCGGGTCAAGCACGGAAGTTGCTACAACTTCCTGGTGTATTCCCACCGCCAGTATTTTTCGCTATAGGCAGAGTAATTTAGAGGGCAATCTAGACTACCATAATGAATTCTAAAGCAATACAGTACGTGCACTTCTCAGGAATGAACAGAAGAAACGAGAGAGGAAAGGAAATTGGGTTCCATAACCGCTCACTCGGATGGCGATATGGTAGTATTCAGCCTATGCTTGGTACAGAGCCCGGAACAAGCCAACGCGGGCTCTACTCTACTATACTAATAAACCCGCTTGGAAATCTTTACCAGGATAAGCCCATTGGTAGGATCACCTTCGTTGTTGATAAGGTTCACAAAGCGATAACCCTCTTGCAGTCTATCAAGACGGATACAAGCCCACGCTGCCAGATCGTCCCTTCCGAACTCCTCATCGTGGATTTTGAACCTATTATGATAGAATAAGTATTGGCAAAGAAGGTAGAGGGGAAGGAATCTACCTAATGAAAGTCAACTTCTCAACTATCCCCGAAATACCCTTAAATTCCAACTTCTCATTCCACGTGCATTCGATCCCGCGCTTCGCTTTAGTCTTTTTCTTTAGCCCAGGGGCCGCATCGGTGTGCACCTCTATCTTAACGTACGGTTCAAATCTCTTTGGCGAATCGCTCTTCTCAGGCAATGGGATGTTGACAGCTGCTATGACTACAATAGTAAGATCTAGGCTCCTCTTGTCCTCGTGGATTCCTCTACCGCCGGGACGATAGCTATCGGGTTTTAGCACGTATCCTCCCTCTCCGGCAAACATACCCTCGTTCAGCATCATTCCTTCATCACACTTTTGCCAATTGAGCGCTACGAGCTGGACTCCACGTTGCCAGAATTCGGTAGGGTCCGCGTTTGAGGACGAAAAACGGAGGCCGAAGGGGTAAACTCGCATCATGTAGTTTTTGTTGTGGTGGAAAATTGACTCCGCGTGCTGGGCGTGGAGGTTTGCGAAGACTTTCTCAGAGAAACTGTAGACATGGTTTGGGATCCTGGAGGTGGGTTCTTCAGTGAAGGGTTGAGCCGCGCGAGACGGGAAATGATGAGATGAACAGTATATTCCGAGTGCTGCTAATGCTCGGGTAACCTTTGCCTTCGGGGGTTTCTGTTTGTTGGCCTTTTTCGCCAATTCCTCGAGTTCGGAGTCTGATGAATCGGATGAGGAGTCTGAGACTGCTGGAGGTGGGACTCTTGGTGCGGTTACGTCGATAGGTGTGGCCTTTGGTGGGGGTGGGAGATATTTTGCCTGGAAAGTTAGCTTGATGTTGGTGAAACTAGAGGAACAGAGCTTGCCTTGACCAGAATCTTCCTTCTCAACTCCAACGGACTCGGGAGGTTTTCCACATTCTCAGGCTCAATTCCCTGAACAAGCATATCACCCCACTGCTCCCTCATGATTTTTACAATTTTCTCCTGCTGTTTAGGCCCCGCATGACATTCCAAACTGATGATGACAGGTCCCTCTCCAGCACCTCCTTGCCACAAGCTACCCCCCTCGGAGAAGGCGTGCTCCGCAACAGCCTTACAAACATCTCTAAACGAAATCTCCTTGGTAAGTGTATATCCATGAAACACCTCCGGCTCTCCATCATCCCCATCCCAAACATCGATCTCAATACACCTACACCCACGACTCAGAACATTGATGTACCCCTCGGTAGTCGAAGACCCATAAAGCTGATGGCCGGTAAGGTAGGTGTTATGCGAGCTGGAGATAAAATATTCATTCAAAGGCCTACTCCAATCCTTCTCCTTCGAATCGGGCAATGCCAAAGCCGAATTAGTAGGGGTAGCGTGATAAGACACAAACTCGTCGAACGTAATATCTTGATCATCGCTCAGCAACTTCTCAGCCGAGAAGGACTGGGAAGAGTGCCCGAAGACCTTGTGCACCCATTTTTGCACCCCGGTTTCTTTCACATCCTCTTCGTTACCGGAATGCTCATCGTAGGTGGCAACCTTTTGAGTGTCGGATAGGTAACTCTTGAATACGGAGACGGGGAGTGTGGAGTAACCCCTCGGGCACAAACTCGTATATACCTTTTGCAACTCTCCCAGAAGTACTTTTGAATCAATTTTGTTCGGTTTAGCCGTCAAGGCCTGAGTAGCAATTCCCCCGCCAGCACTGCCGTGTGAAGCTGTTGCGGTGGCCATTTCGTCGTTGACTTGTCGTGTTTATAATAAATTAAGCGGGTGGAGGGGGGGGTTGAAGATAGAGAGGGGCGTTATTCGATTAGGCACTAAGTACTGTACCAGCACTTGGGCAAAAGCATTACGACAACGGACGACCGTGCAGTACTCATACAGTACACTCGCCGAAATAAAATGTCCGCCCCGGACCATTTCGTGCCTAGCGTAGGCGCCGGGAGGGGGTTTAGAACTGTGCTTGGTCATACTACAACAGGAATCCCCCTTTATGATACGAGTATGATGTCACAAAGTCCAAAATCCCCCTCAACACCCTTCTCATACTTGACCATCTACTCGAGTACTCGTACTCGTATAAGTACAGTACAGTAAGAGCTTGGCGACAAAAGAAAAGTGCATTCGTCATCAGGTCAAGCTGATGTGGGGGGTGTTTTTTTTTTGACCTCTACGACGTTGACTATTGCTGTTTTCACTATGGTTGTTGCAAAAAATTTGTTTTTTTCTTCAATAAAACGAGGTGGCTGAGAGGTCTGTGCTCTGCAAGAGTGCGACCACGGCGCCCACAGGGTCAATTAGGGTCCACTGGTATCATACTTGTACTGCAAAAACTCGAATAATTGGACGGTGTGCGATGGGGTCAAAATAAGGTTCAAAGCTAGGAGGAGCAGAGATTAACGTCTCGGGGATTGTTTAAGACAGAATGAGGAAATAAATAAAAGTACAAGATGTCAGAGAGATTTGAAGTCGATAGTAAAGCTATGATCAATAAGTCTGTACACCAACCCCACCCGCACCTTCACCACAAAATTCAGATGTGACTTCAATTAATGAATTGCACTACCAAAATTAAGGCTAAAATTAAAGCTAAAAATAAAATAAAAATATAGACCGAGAGCGATTTCCATGGTGTTTAATACTTGGTATACCAGCCTTGATTTCTTCGTACTGTGTAGTAGTAACTGGGCATTGAATTGATCAAGCTGTTGACAAGCACCTAGGAGACTGTCCACTACACTAACCTTAGGGCCACAATGAAAACCACTCTACTCTTGGTGTTATCCTTAAGGTCTTTCAAGTATTGATGGTGCCGTTATACGATACCCTTTATAGCCTTCCAAACATGCTTGATTGGATTTAAATGGGAACTGTGGGGGCGGTGTTTGGCAACCTAGATGCCAGGTGTTTCCAACCACTCTTTGGTAACCTTTGCACAGTGAATTCTTGTGTTTTCTTGTAAAAAAAACCTTCCAGGAGTATAATGAGGCAATAAACCTTCCTCCAGAGTCTTGATATAAGAGCATACACTATAGCCATTCTTTGGAGAGTCCTTATCTCGGTCCATAATCTATAATTCTGACCACTCCTGTTAGGTGAAGACAATCCAATAGACTTCAGAGTTGTCTAGGCCAACTAAGATTTGTTTCTGTAGATGGAGATTGTCTAGAAAGGCTTGGATTTCGCTCGTTTTGTTTATGACTACTTGGAGTAAAGTAAAGTAGGCATAGTAGAATAGAATCATGAAGCCAATATTATATTGTTAAGATTTCCTCTCTGCTGCTTGATGATGTCTCAAAGCTTCGGGAGGCACTTCGATATTTATATTCCATGTTTGAGTATTCGCGGACTACATCTATCTATTATACCACTATGTACCTCTCTGATTATAACTTGCAACATTAGGTATTATCCAAAGATGCAAATACTTGGAGATTCTGAAAATCACCACATCTTTTTTTGGTAATTACGATATAACTGACTAGGAACCATATTGTTCCCAATAGCAATCATCCGATCATCAGAGTCTTTAGACTTATGGTCTAGTTCTCGAGTTGAACTGGGTTGGTCCCAATTATCTCTATCATTGATGAAATGATTAGTTTCATCTGTAGGTTGTATCTGCGAAAGTTGTAGTCATTGCAACCTTCCTAAGTTGCCTAAGGTCAAACCTCCATAATTCTATTTTCAACTGACAGATATCTTCCAGAGGACTTTCTACTAACTCGCAGGAAGCTATTCTACCGGATTGACAGATTATCTCTTGGTTGGCAATTCTTGTTTACTCTAGGTAACTGGGTTTCAATTGCCGTTATAGCATTGAGAATTATTCCTGCAACAATAGCGCGTTCCTGAACCCAGTTGTCACTCCGTGAAATCCATTAACTTCTGTGGTAGTATTCCTCAGAGTTCTCGACTCTTCTGGTTAGGTTTCTTGTTTAGATTCTTTACCATTTGATACCATAGCTTTAGTGTGACACTATCTTGTTACTTACAGTCTGTGCCAAAGATATCACACTTTTGAAGCCTAGTA
Organism: Tuber melanosporum; assembly: GCF_000151645.1. Lineage (NCBI taxonomy): Eukaryota > Fungi > Ascomycota > Pezizomycetes > Pezizales > Tuberaceae > Tuber > Tuber melanosporum. Next base: position 17,209 of record NW_003298850.1, on the reverse strand, counting down.
ACTCTCACAGTAGTTAATGGATTTACTCTATTCCACTTCTCAGACCTAGCTGAAGGGACCCTCTCATATATCCTACGAACAGGATCTGGTTGGACTGATAGCAGTGATGTATAAAGTGTTACTCTTATACCTTCAATTCTGTAGCATTATAGTCTCAGGATGCAACTGAGATTGATATGTATGATGACGTGTGGGCCCTGTAAGGGGGCCGGAAGCAGGTGTTGGAGACCAATTACCCAGGATTAGTGCTAAAGGCCA
>NW_003298850.1:0-16801 GCF_000151645.1 Tuber melanosporum | reverse complement strand
CGGTTTTTTCGGGACACATAGGTAGTAGCATGTCCGAAACCAGAGATTCCAATTCTGAGTGAGGTTGCCCTACCTAGAGTGGTTCCTAGGTATTGGATTCCAGTATTCCTAACAACACACCCTTTCCAATAGCTCCTTAAACTATAACTGAGAGGAAAGACTTGACATGTTCATTCTCCTTCATGGCCCACACTTTCTATTTATCTTTTGGGAGTCAAAAAGCCCAACCATCTGGATAATTGGGTGAGTTTTGTATAGAAGACTTATTACTATAGATATCCTAAGAAAAATGTTAGTAAGGGCCATCATTGTAGAAACTAATATGTATACATACTTCTACCAATTCATGGTCTTTCCAATGATAATTACATGGAATCTGTAGGCTTTCTTTCTCATCTTTTACCTACAAGTGAATTCTCTTACAAGGTCTCCATTAGCAACCTAGATTAGGCCCAAGAGCACACCATACAGTGGTGATGGATACATTCGCACCACTAACCTCAATGAGGTTAAGAAAGTATATATCAGGAAAACCTCTCATGAGATGAAGTAAACAGCGTATAATTTCATGGTTTAGCTTCTACAGGCAACCAGTTCTAAGCCTAGAATCAAAGTGGTTCAGCTCACATGCCTATTTGATGGTACTGTAGATCATCTGCTATGTGCACCCAAACTCTGATGCAATGGCTAATAGACTCAAACCTAAATTAGTTGCCTTAAAGGTCCAAACTTGATTATGCGAATTTAATTCCGTTTATCAATGCTGGGGAGTTTGCTGACCTCTGCTTCTAACAGTACCAAAAGCTTGCTGAGAAGTTATTTCTGAGTAATAATATGAAAAATAAATGAAATATTGGGGTTGGAAAGTAGTTGTGTAAAAACACATAGTGTCTTAAACGAGGTGAGCTGGGGTAGGGTTGGTGTGCACACTTATTGATCGTAACTGTAGAAGGATTTAGCCTAACCATACTAATTGGTAATTATGCTGTTGCTAGAGGCAATAAGACCATTTATCAAGGTAATGCTGCTGCTAGCAAGATTATTTAGGCCCTATTCAGCGCTGAAGAAAAATGGTGTTTTTCTCACATTTATGCCATTTTTATATTTTTTTTTAAAAAAATAAATAGAGACCAGTTTGGCATACCTATAAAAATTGCAGTTTTTTTTAATAAAGTGACATTTTTTTATGGTATTTTTTTGTAACATAAGCAGGAGATTAGGGTATAATAGAAATATGAAAATTAAATTAATGAAAGGTGTAATGATCCTCCTTCGGATAGTTAGTTCTTGGTGACAGGGAATGATACTTCTCTTCTTCTTCTGCTATATGATAGCTCTTCGGCCTAGGCCTACATTACAGATAGTACAAGATCTCTGTCTTCTATCTGTAATGCCTATTGTAAGCTTTCTCTAACTCTATCTAGTATAGAGTCTTCTCGTTATAGTAATAATAAAGGTCATGATACTAGTAAAGGGTGGAAAGGTATTTTTATATTTGTAAAGTAATAAATAGAAAAAGTACTGAGAATTTAATCACATTTTATGTAAACTGGTACCTCCAATACTGGCATACAATGAGTCCACACTAGTACAGGAATACCGCTAATCGGTATACCACTAATCCTTTACTAACTAAGTCTACAGTCCCACACCTGCTATATCCAAGTCATGCCCGCATGAGAACTAATTACAAGACTATCAAACAACTCAGTGCCCTCCTTAGTCCAAGCCTATAGCTCCTCTAATATGAAGCCAACCAGTACTGGGTGTAGCTGAAGCTGAACAAAGGACCAGCCCGACTAGGTTCCTTGTCTAACAAATACAAAATCACTACTACCTGGTCTGCATACTGTCCTGCATCCTATTTACCACAATAGAAAACCACCAAATAACTTAACACAACAGGTGGCACTATGGCAAGGAGGAGGTAATAAACAGGTCTACTGCTCGTACCTGCATGCCAGGTCATCGACCCTATGAACCCACTTTACCAGTTACCTTCGATGAGTGTACCAGCGAGGAGGACTTGTACCTACTACCTGTAAACCAAATAAATATAACAAACAAAAGAAATTTATAGAGGTGGTAACAGACTGAGACAGTCAGTAGGACCTATCTCCCACCTGTAGTGCCTTGTGTTGATAATTGAGTGTGTTGTCGTATTCTTTCTGTTATCTTACTCCTGTGGTCATAGTTACAATATTACATCTTTTATTTTTGGATTATACTTTCTTATTATCTATCTTACACGTATACCTCCTCTTTACGTGTCTTTAGGTAACATTGAGGTAGATAGTTGTCGTTGAGTTTGAGTTTGGATACGTGTCTTGTTTTCTCTCTCTTTATGCCACGTATTCTAGAGATAACTACTTTTCCTTTCTTGTATTTAATGAGTATAGTCTCCCACATTGTGGAGTAAGGAACAGGGCAGCTATCATCTTTAAGGATTGTTTTATCTATCTTAACAGATTGCATATTCTCAGACAACTTTGTCTTAAACCATATTTCATTCTAGGAGTCTCACAACTCCAGTTGCACTTCCATATCAATCACCTTGCCTTCTTATGCTATTCCTGTAAATAAACTAAAGAAACTAAACAAATCTCACAAAAGCGAGCACACAAGACCACAACAAGTCTAACCAGGTGGTTGTAACCCAATATCCTCACAGGTAGCCATTAGCCAACTGGTCTGTCAGGGAGCTTTGCAGTAATCAGCAGCTTTATCCAACAGTCCAAGCCGGACTAGAACCACTTAATTAGACCTTGTCTAACCTGATGCAGGCTCAACCAGTTCTTGCAGGTACCTCTCCCTACCCAATTAACCTCCCCCAAGTCCCACACACCTGACACTATAGAGCCCATCCAGCCCCCTCAGCCACTCAGATGGGTCAACAGTCTGAGAGCCACAGGACAGCCTATACCTAGACCTATCAGACAGCTACTGGTCTTGGCAACACTAATAGAGCCCCATCTCTCAATACCAAGTAGCCAAGGGGAGCCCATCAGCTACAGCTGGGAGCCATAAATGAGGCAGTACCAATACCCGAAGGCACTGGTACCAGCTATATCATCTAACGTAAGTAAACCAAAGTCTAACTGGGCCAGGAAAGTGTTAGCTGGGGACATCTGAAAACAGCCTCACAGGTCTGGCAAAGGCGCAGACCAAGCAATAGGTAAGAGGCACCCTCAATAGATACGAGTGAGAGGGGGAGGATGAATGAACAGAAGCAGACAAATGGAAGGTAGGCCCCACTTGCAATGGGTGAAGCTGCTAACCACGATCTATGACCGAACCACTTTGACATACAGACAATACATGAATCTGGCAGCCAATCATCTCACACTAGTACAGGCCACAACAAAACGCCGCCTAGAAGGTAAAACATTCAGGGTCAAAGCCATCTCCACCAGAGCGAGAAAAATACATATGACTGAATTACCTCAAAGCCGTAAAGACAAAAACTCCAAGGGAACGGTGATAAACAACATCACGAGATTCTGACTATTGAAACAGACTCTCACTAGAAGGGGCCAGGCTGCTACCATCCAGCCACCTGAGGAATGATGAGACTGGTATGACGAGTTGAGACATGGGACAGTTATCAAGGAAACACGTAGGCATTTTGTATTATGTGAACTAATGACTCTATTAAAACTTGATAAGAAATATAAGCTGGCCCAAAGAATAACATGGATGATCTCCCTAAATACAACATTCCATCCTACCAATTCAACATAAAACCTGTGAGTAGACGATAGACAGGAAGCTGAGGAGATTTTACCGAAAAGAGCCAAAAGGTGACTGGGATGAAGTACGCCAAGTGGTAGCATCGTGAGATAACCTGCAGGTGATGAAACACTACAAACAGGCTAACCATCCCAACACCACACAATAACTCTCAATGTCATGATACTGGGTGAATCCAGATAACTGACCAGCATCAAATATTACAGTGGGAGTATAAACTCACTTTCAAGATGGAGTGAAGGTAAGGATAAGGAAAGTACTTAGAATTCAATCTAATTTTATTTAAACTTGAACCACCAATACTAGTATACGATGAGCTCCAGCCAGCACAGGGATACCGTTAACCGGTATACCACTAACCTTGAGCTAGCTAAGTCTAAGGCCACGTACTTACCATCCCTGAGTCATGTCCTCAAGGAAAGTAATTACATGACCATCAAACAACCCAGTGCTCTCTATAGTTTAAGCCTATAGTCTCTCTGATATGAAGCAAATGGGTACTAAATATAGCCAAAGCTGAACAAAAGACTGACCTGACTGGGTTCCTCATTCAACAAATATAAAACACTACTGCCTGGTCTAAATAGTGTCCTGTAACCCATACCAACCACAAAAGAAAACTAACAAACAACCTATACCTACAGGCGACACAATAGCAGGGAGGAGACGACCAACATGTTCACCTCTTACGTCCATATGCCAGGCTATCAACCGTATGAACTGACTTTTCCGGTAGCTTCCAAGAGCATATCACTGAGGAATACCTGTACCTGCTACCTGTTCGCCAAACCAAATTCAATAAACAAAAAAAATACATAGAGGTGGTAATAAATCAGAAAAGGCTAGTCGGGTCTATCTCCCACCTATGGTTCCTTGCCTCCTCCCACCATACCTATAGCCAAACTATAGAAACTAAATAAATCCTACAAAATCCAGCTCGTAAGACCCAAACAAGTCCAACTAGTTGGTCACAACCCACTCTCCGCACAGGTGGCTATCAGCCAGGCCGGTCCACCAGGGAGCCTTGCAGCACTCAGCAGCTTTACCTTAACAGTCCCAGCTGAACAAAAACACTTAAGAAGACATCGCTCAACCTGATGCTTATCTGGCTGGTGCTCACATGTGCCTCTCTCTCCCAAATTACCCCCCCGCAAGCCTGACATACCAGAGGTCATGAAGACCATCCTGAGTCATCGGACTCTCGGACAGATTAACCATCTGACAGCTACTGGATAGCTTATACTCAGCCCTACCGAGCAGCTACTAGTCTTGGCCAAACCAACAGAGCTCCAACCCCCGACCTCATGTAGTTGAGAAGTCTCTACTAGCTACAGCCAGGAGCTACAAAGGAGGCAGCACCAATACCCAGAAGCATCAGCACCAGCCACACCATCTAATCCAGCTGATCTGAAGTCTAGCTAGGCCAGGAACAGTCAGGCAGGACTATCTGAGGATAGCTCCACAGGTCCCGCGAAGGTACAGGCCAAACAACATGTAAGAGGTACACCCAACCGACATGCCAGGAAGGGGGAGGGCGACAAAGTGGAGTAGAGAAATGGTATGTAGGCCCCACATACAATGAGTAAAGCTGGCAGTCATGATCCACAACAGAACCATCTAACGCACAGACAATACGAGTACCTGGCAGCCAATCGAACCATACTATCTGTTAGGTGGAGACAACCCGATAGACTTCAGAGTTGTCTAGGCCGATTGAGATTCGTTTTTATAGACGGAGATTGTCTAGGAAGGCTCGGACTTCACTCGTTTCGTTTATGACTACTAAGAGCGAAGTAAAGTAAGGTAAAGTAAAGTAAAGTAAAATCGTAGGAACAATATTATATTGTTAAGGTCTCTTCTCCGTTGCTTGATGATGTCTAAAGCTTGGGAGGCACTTCGAAATTTATATTCCGCGTCTGAGTGTTCACGGGCTACATCTAACTAACATACAACCATGTACCTTTTTCTAATATAACTCGCAACGTCGGGTTTTCTTCTAAGGTGCGAACACCTGGAGACCCTGAAAATCACCACACCCTCTTTGATAATTATAATATAACTTATTTGGAAGTCATGCTGTTTCCAATAGTAATTATCCAATGGTGAGAGTCCTTTTAGACAATTGGCCCAATTCTCAAGTCGAACTGTGTTGGCTCCAATCGTCTCCCTTGTCGATCAAATGATCAGTTTCGTCTGCGGGTTGCATCTGCGAAGATAGTTGTTATTACCGACTTTCTAGGTCGTTTAACTTCAACTCTTCATAACTCCATACCCAACCGATAGATCTTTTCCGGAGGACTTCCTACTTACCTGCAGGAAGCCTTTCCATAGGGTTGGTAGATAATCCCTCGGTCGGTAACCCTTGGTTACCGTGGGTAATAGGATTCTGGCTACTGTCACCGGTTTGGGAGTCACCCCCTCGGTTGCTGTATGTACCGGAACCTAGTTGTAACACTCCTCGAACTCTATTGGGTTCGATGGTAGTATTCTCAGGAGTTCCAGACTCTTCTGGTTATTGTAGGGTGGATGTGAATGTATTGGTCTTTCATTAAGATCCTTTACTATTCATCATCATCTCTTTGTGCGAAAACGTCCCGTTACTTGCGGCCTATGCCAAAGATATCTCATTCTTGAAGCCTAGTAACTTTCTGGGTAGTTGACGGATTCACTCCGTTATACTTCTCAGACCTAGCCGAAGGTCCCCTCTTATATATCCTGCGAACAGGATCCGGTCGGACAGACGGCGGCGACGTATACAGTGTTATTTTAACACCTTCGATTCTGTAGTATAATACTCACAGGACGCAACTTAGATTGATATGTATGATGACGCACGGGCCCCGTAAGGGGGCCGGAGGGGGGTGTTGGAGACCTGAGATTTTGATTTCGGGAGAGGTTACCCTACCTAGGGTGGTTCCTAGGTATCGGATCTCGGTATTCCTAACACTATCTCAGGTAGCCATGAAAAACCACACCAGGGGATAAAGGTTTACAGGATTAAAGCCATCCCCACTGAAGTGAGAAGGAGACACCTGACTGAACCACTGTAAATGCCACAAGGACAAAGACTCCAAGGGAACAGTGATAAATAATATTGTATGATTCCGACTGTAGAAGTAGGTAGACCAAGGGAGGGGCCAGTGGGGTATGATTACTTAAGGATTGATGTGGCGGATATGATGAGATGAAGATACACGGCGGTCATTTAGCGAACCCGTGGGCGTTTTGTATTGCAAGAACTGAGGACTCCGTTAAACGTAACAAGAAACATGAGCTGGCTAAAAGAATAACATGGTTGATCCCTCCAAACACAATGTCCAATCGCCTAAATCAATCATGAAATCTGCGAGTAGATGATAGTAAGGAAGCTGAAGAAGCTTTACCGAAAGAAGCACATAGACAACTGTGAAGAAGAGCTCAAAGTGCCATCATTGTGAGATAACTAGCAAGTGACAAAATGGTACACACAAGTAATCTGTAATATAACTACCAACACAAATGGAACTCAATACCAAGAAACCCAGGAACTACTGAGCGAACTCAGATATCTTCCCTAAAATCCAAGGCACCAAAGACCATTGTGAGCATGAAAGGAATACTACCAAGGTGGAGCGAAGACAAGGACAAGGAAAGTACTTAGAATTCAATCTAATTTTATTTATACTAGTACCGCCAACACTGGCATATGACTAGTCTCCCCTGCACCCTATAAAACAAACTATCTAAAATACACTACTGCGGACCATTCCACCTTGCAGCCACTCTCCTCAAACATAAATCCAAAAATCACTACCTCAGTGGGCTCATGGGCACTCGCAGCGACTAGTGCTGACCCGGATTAGCGCATCTTCCCACCTCGCTACCCAGCTACTGTCTCATACCCTCACTCCTATCTACCCCCAATACAATTTGGCCCACATATTCAACAAAGAAAACATACAGTCTATCCCAACATTCCTCCGTCCTCTTGTAATGCAATCTAAGATCCAAGTACCCTTCTGCTAATACCAAACCACAAAAGGGGCAGCAGGGTTCCTTTAACATTCTGTTCACCTTAGTCCAACTCAAAACCACTGATGTCTGTGTCGCCAAGTTCAGCTTGTCCCACTGTTGATGTTGAGAATGCCAAAATCGATGGTGACATATCTGTAAATACCAGGACCGGTTCTCAAAGTGTTCCACAAAGGTGGCACGTTTCTTAGTAGCTGTAGCGGAAATGGCGGTACTACAATAGGGACACTCGCACCCCGTCTGGTCAGGTTAAAAGAACTCTTTCTTCGGCAATGTCATCTCGCCTGACAAGACGCAGCCACTACCGTCCTGTCTTTTCTCATACCTGGTGCAGGTCATAGGGTCTCCTATCAACACCATCCCCCTGTCACTTTCCACCATCAATGTGCTATCAAAGGGGTTACCTGCTACAACCAACTCCCCATTCACAATTCCAACATGACGAGGGATTCCCAGGCCCAACCACCAATGGTCCATCCACCAGCACTTCCATCTTGGAACTGCTGAATCATTATACAAGTCTTCATTAGCAAGATACTCTCTAACAGAGCGGGGGCACTCAATCCAGTGGCATCGGTCTTCCTTCCTGTTAGGCAGAGACAACTTAATAGACTTCAAGGTTGTCTAGGCCAATTGAGATTCGTTTCTGTAGACGGAGATTGTCTAGGAAGGCTCGGACTTTGCTTGTTTCGTTTATGACTACTAGGAGTGAAGTAGAATAGGTAAAGTAGGGTAGAATCGTAAAAATAATATTATATTGTTAAGGTCTCTTCTCCGTTGCTTGATTATGTCTAAAGCTTGAGAGGCACTTCGATATTTATATTCTGCGTCTGAGTGTTCGCGGACTACATCTATTTATCATACAACTATGTACTTCTTCAATCGTAATTCGCGACGTCAAGTTTTCTTCCAAGGTGCGAATACCTGTCGACCCTGAAAACCATCACATCCTCTTCGATAAATACGATATTTCTTCTTAGGAAACGTGCTGTCCCCAATAGTAATATCCCGATTAGCAGAGTCTTTTGACTTATGACCTAGTTCTTAAGTCGAACTGAGTTGGCCCCAATTGTCTTCACCATTGATAAAATGATCAGTTTTATCCATAGCTATATCTACAAAGGTGGTCGTCATTACAACCATCGTAGGTCATCTGACTCCGATCCTTTGTAACTCCATACCCAACTGATAGATTTTCTTTAGATGACTTCCTATTAACTCATAGGAAGCTATTCCACCAGATTGGTAATTAATCCCTCCATTGGCAACTCTTGGTTGCTCTCTGGGTTGTAGGTTTCAGTAACTATTGTAGTATTGAGAATCATCCCATGGCTACGACATGTTCTGAAACCCAGTTGCAATACTCCGTGAAGTTCGTTGGCTTCTTTGGTAGTGTATTTTAGAGTTCTAAACTCTTCTGGTGGATGTAAATATATTGGTCTCTAGTAGAGATCCTTTACCATTTGACACCATCTCTGTGTGCGAAATCGTCCTGTTACCTACGGCCCATTCCAAAGGTGTCATGTCCTTAAAGCCAAGTAATGTTCTGAGTAGTTGACGGAATTACTCTGTTCCACTTCCCAGGCCTAGCCGAAGGTCCACTCATATATATCCTGCCAACAGGATCTGGTCGGACAGATGGCGACGACATATATGGTGTTATTCTAACACCTTCAATTCTGTGGTAATATAGTAACAGGATGCAACTGAGATTAATATATATAATGATGTGCGGGCCCCGTAAGGGAGCCGGAGGGGGGTGATGGAGACCAGAGATTCCGATTCTGAGTGGGGTTACCCTACTTAGGGTGGTTCCTAGGTATCCGCTTCTGGTATTTCTAATATCATTCTCTGATTTTCGAGATGTTGTCTATAGTTTGCAAAGAAGGTTATCATTGCTATTGTTTCTTGTTTTCTATTGTTGTATGCGAACCAGGCCATTGGTAATAGCTCAAGCTAATTATCTTGTTGATAATTGATGTAAGCTTGTAGATATTGCTCAAGTATTCCATTTACCTATTCCATTTATCCGTCAGTTTGTGGGTGTAATACAGTGCTTATCTAATTCTGTATTCCCATTTCTCCAGTCAATTTTCTCTCTAGCCTAGATTTTAATATCATTTCTCGATTGGCAATGATATTATTTGAGAGACTGTATAGTTGGAAAATCTCTTAGAACAATGTTCTGATCTAGTCCATCATGCTTATATCTTCTTTGACTGGAATAAAGTGACTTATTTTGGTCAGGAGGTTTACAATAACCAATATACTATCATATCATTCCGACTGAGGTAGGTCGGTGATGAAATCCTTAGTAATTATTTCCCAAGGTCTTTTAGGACCTTTATTCAATTTCAGTAATTCATAGGGTGCATCTTTAGCTGTTTTCATTTGTTAATATATGTCACTATTCTTGACATATCTTTTGACGTTGTCATACAATCCTGGCCAGTAGAAAGACCTCGTGATCAATTCAGTGATTTTAGCTATTCCTCCATCTTCTTCAATCTGGATATTATGATATTGTCATATGATATTTGTCCTTATCTCTTCTGCTTCCAGAATGTATTTGTTTCTGTCATACCATATATTTCCATCTTCACACTGGTATAAACCTAGTAGGATTCCCTACATTTCCCTTTTTCCTTCCTCTAATGCTTGTCTTATTATCTGAATTGATTTGTCTTCTTCGTTTCTCTCCTTGATTCTTTTTTCTTCATTCGCAGTGAATTTAATAAGTGTCCTTGCCTTAAAGAATGCTTTTGATAACAAAATTCCTGTCTTTCATTTCATTCTTTCATCGTCCTTTGTCTGTGGTTTGTCACTTGTGATTCATGTAAGAGCATCTGGCTTTTCACTCTCTTTTCCTTGATGGTATTCAATTTTGAAGTTGTATTTGTTAAGGTGTTCCATCCACCTTATCTGTTGATCTTTCAATTCCTTTGTAGTCATGAACAAGACCAAACTTTTATAATTAGTGAGAATTCAGCCTAAATAGTTATTATTTAGGACATATCTCCTTGGTTCCTTCAGTGATTGAACTATTGCTAATAGTTCATTGTTGCCAATATTGTAGTTGCATTCTGCTAGGATAATTGTCTTAGATCAGTGAGACACTAGTATCCATTTTCCATCTTCATACTATTGTGACAGTCTGCTTGAGAATACATATTTCAAGGTATCCATTTCGATCACTGTTCTTCGATTTAGGTTGAAATATCCCAGGATTAGTACTGAGGTTAGATGGGTTCTGATATCATTGTATGCTTTTTGTTCTGTCTTGCACCAGTCTCATTTCTTATCTTTCTTTATTAAGTTATAGAGTGGTTTAGCAAGCCTGCTAAATTGCTCCAAGAATCTTTGGTAGAAGTTGCAGAATCCCGTGAAGCATGGAACCTCTGTTTGGTTGTGAGGTTTCGCCTATTCCCAGATGACTGCCATTGTGACTAGGTCGACCTTGACTTCACTTTGATTGATGATGAATCTGGGGTATTCAGGTTCTTCCTTATGGAATTTGCATTTTGTTAGTTTGATTTTCATTTCTGATCCTTCTATTAAAGCCATGATATTGCTAACATCCTTTTGATGTTGTTGCATAATTTCCGAGTTGATGAGTATATTGTCCAAGTATATGATACAGTATATGTCAAGGGACTACTTGAGTACTTTGTTGATCCATTATTGGAATAAAGCCAGTACATTGGTTAACCTGAAGTGCATAACCAGCTATTTGAACATTCCATATCTTGAGGCGAATGTAGTTTTCCATTTGTCTTCTGCCTTCATTCTAATGCTGTAGTATGCATCCTGGATATCCAATTTGGTGAAGTAGTGTGCTGATGGCAATCGGTCTAGTGCTTCTACAATCAAGGGTAGCTGATAGCGATCATTTTGGTAACTGAGTTGAGGGCTCTGTAGTTAACATAAAGTCTCATTTTTCCATGGATTGCATGGAAGATGCAGCAAAGGGAGAGACCAAACAAGGGGCAAGAGGCTCCACTAAGCGACCCAAAAACAAGTGGAGAGAGGGGTAACAGAAGTAGAAAAACGGAAGCTAAACTCCACATACAATTGCCAAAGCTGCTAACTATAATCCACAACCGAATCATCCTAATGTACAAACAACCTGAGTGTCTGATAGCTAATCATCCCACACAACTCCAAGCAGCCATGAAAAACCACATCAGGGGCTAAAGGTTTTCAGAGTTAAAGCCATCCCTACCGGGGCAAAGAGGAAATACCTGATAGAACTACCATAAATGCCACCAAGACAAATACTCTAGGAAACAGTGATAAACAACGTCATAGGATTCTTACTATAGAAACCTGTAGTAATAGGAAGCAGCTGGGTTGGGTATCTACCACCTTGTCCAATGAGGAATGACATGGGTAATACGATAGGTAGAGACACGGGACAGGCATCCAGTAAACCTGAGGGCATTGATATCGCGAGAACTACAGACTCCATTAAAACCAAACAAACATGAGCTTGCCCAAAAAAACAACACTGGTGATCCCCCCAAATTCAATATTCAATCTTCCTAATCAAATGCGAAATCTGCGAGTACATGACAGACAGGAAGGGCAAGACATTTTACTGAAAGGGGCCCGTAAGCGACCTTGATGAAGAGCTCGAAGTCCCAGCATCCTGAGATAATCAGCAAACAACAAAACTGTGCATAGAAGTAAACAAGACCTTAATCTCACAATAAGCTCCAATGCCAGAATAGTGGATAAACACAGATAACTGTCACGTGAAAAAGATCATCGTGGGCATGGAAGCTTCCCACCAAGATGGAGTGATGGCAAGGACGTGGAATGTACTTAGAACAAAGCGTGAAGAGCCTATCCTCCTCGGCCATATGCACCTCCTCATAGAGTACTCTTCCTATCCCTTATCCTGTGGTCCTAAGTGGTTACATTCATGAAATCAAAATATAACAAACATATCATTTGATTAAAGTGGTTATATGCACAAAACCAGTGACCTTTTAGCGAGATCATGTGGAAAAGCTCATAAACCAATTATAATACAATAAATAGGTTACCTGACCAAAAGTGGTAACATGTACAAAGTCCACGTGCTCATACCGAGGTCTTGCATAAAATATAAATCATTTGTGTAAGGGATACCTACAAGGTATACTTGCAAGGTACACTTACCAGGTACATGTCCTATAACTCATAATCAAGTCATTTGCGAAACATAACAAATCAAAATATAACAAGTCATATGACTCAAATGAGTCATATGTATGAAAGCATTAATGTACCTATAGCTCATAATTTTGAGTCATGTGAAAATGTTTTCCTTGCTAAGCCACATTCATGACAACAGCGTTGATATTAAGCTATGTAGAGAGATAAAAGGTGTGACAAAGCATGGCGAACTGGAAGTCCTTTTTTTTTTGTGTTTCTCTTTTTTTTATTTTTTATCATCGTGTATTCATTGTTAAGTTACAAGAACTCACATGCAGCGTTAGCTATGGTGTAAACAAAACTTTAATCCTAAAACAAGTTCAAACAAAGGAAATCATACTAGTGCCTATAACTGTTGCAAACAACCAATATCGCAAAATACATAATGCTAAATATAAAGGGAAACACTTAAACCAAAAGAAAAGAAACCTATTACTAAGGAAAACAAGTGATGAGAGACCTTTCTAACTACTAAGACTAGGCGGAGAATGGAGTAGGGGATGAAGGGGCTAGACCACTAGTGGACTGAGAGGGAAAGGTATGATTCCTGAAAGTAGGCACCTTGAGGGAAAACCGGTTGAGGTGGCAGATATGTAACAAGCTAGGCCACCCAAGAGGTCCAGTGACAAAGAGAGGGATTCTTCCTCACACAGGCTCTCAACTCCAGGGAGGTAGAGGATTCTGACGTGTTGGCAGGATGGGCATGGTGGAAAGACTCGGATTCTGTCTCATAATATAGACAGCATTCTCAGGCATCCAAGTCTCTTCAGGAGTGGTGGCCAGCCAGGTAGCTGTTACCTGACCTCTTCTGATTGATGCGTCCTACAATAAACTAGTCAAGGCCTATCAAGGGGTAGGACGTAAGTGTGGAGGAATATGGGTATCAGAGAAGGGGTGGGCATTGTATAGCCCATATGTGGAGTCGTAGCTACCTATTACTCTTCTTGATGGCAAGGAACGGGGGGTCCTGCAATGCTGCAAGTGGTAAAGGCAATGGGAGGAGGGTCTCAATTGCTGAGAGAACACTGGAGAGATGACCTATAAGTTTGATTACTTGGTGGATTATGGGATCTAGTGGGATGTATCTTCTCAAACAGGATGATGGCTCTGGTGTCTTCCAGTTGAGTGGCCTGTAACCTGCCTTGAGGTATATCGTGAGCAGGTGAGAGTTATCTGGCGAGCAAAAGAACGAGGTAGTAGGGACAGACGAGTAAAGCTGCAATGTGGCAGGGTTTCTCTCAGGCATGAGGCTAGCCATTCTAAGTGCCGCTAGTCACTGGCTGTTGTCAACAAGAGGTTTGATTGGCAGAAGAGCTGACTCGCATGGGAGGATGTCTGTTGGAGTCTCCATGAAGCAGTTCGTTATCTACCTCGGGACCTGTTTCCAGATGACTGCTGACTAGTCTGCCATAGAAGCTGAAGGGGAGAAGAGATCAGCCCCATAGACCAGGATGGTTGCCTGGAGGAAAGAGGCCAGTCAATAGCAAAGGAAGGTGGCCACCCCCTTCATAGACCTAACAGCCTTTTCAGCATTGAGAACTTGACTTAGGCCAAAGCCGGGCACTTCGAGAAGAGAAGGTTGGTCACTGAACAGAGAGAGCAGGAAAAAAGCATCAAATTAGCAACCAAGTCAGCAAATTACCTGTGAGGTGCAGAAAAATAGGCCTTCAATGACAATGAAGAGGGTGGAGATTAGGCTCTTCTGACTGGGAGTATGTCCATGTAAGAGTTCTGTTTTAAGCATGGAGAATGAGACGCCCAGTCTTCTTCCTCATTAAGTTAGCATCTCCACTAGATGCTGGAGGGATTGGATGTTTCTTCTGTATGAATTGGAGGCCAGAGTTACTGTGAAGTTGTCTACATAGGAGAGGATTAGTCCTCACGGCACTGGAAACTGAAGGGAGAAGACATAGCTAACAAAAAAAAGTAGTGAAATGGGGGATCACTGTGGGTGCCAACCTGGACCAACATGTAGACTATGGGCGAGCCCTGAAATATGAGTTGTTATTGCTTGCCTGTAAGGAAAGATCTTGTCTAGGAGCAGAGGTACATGGGAACCCCTTTGGAACAGGGCGTGTGGAAGAGGTCATTAGGGGAGACATTGTCAATGCCTACCTTGATATCAAGGAATAGGGTAGAAGCTACAAGTAGTGGGCCTAGGAGTGTTTAGACCTGATGGGACAGGATAGTGCATGCATCAAAGGTACTGAGACCTAGAAGGATGTCACGAACGTGGCTTAGCGAGGAAAGGATTTTTCACGTGACACATAGTTATGAGTCACAGGTATGTTATGGTTTCACGCATATGACCTATTCGGGTTATATGATTAGTTATGTGTGGGATTTGTGATGCTTTCGCACATGGCTCAAGTATGAGTCATGGGACATGCGCCTGACGAGTATGCCTTACGAGTGTGCCTTACGGGCAAGCCTTGCGCATATGATTTATGTTTCGCACATGACCTCATTATGATGTCATGGGTTTCGTGCATATGACTCAGTCGAGTCATATGACTTGTTTATTGTGTTATGATTGATTTATGAGGATTTCGCACATGACCTCGCTATGAGGTCATGGGTTTTGAGCATGTGATCACTTTGGTCATATGATTAGTTTGTTACGATTTAGTTTCGCACATGGTCACATGATTAAAGGCGGGAAGAACACTATATAAGGAGGGCGATGCGGCCGAGGAAGATAGGTTCTTCACGCTTTGTTCTAAGTACTTTTCCTCGTCCTTGCCGTCGCTTCGCCCCGAGCGTTTCTTTCGCCCTCATGGCAGGCCTTGATGCCTTTGATTCTGGGGGAGATATCTGAGTTCGCTCAGTAGTTCCTGGGGTCTTTGGTATTGAGGTCTGTTAGGCGTTGCGTGGCGGATAACTTGTTTGCGTCTCGTTTCGTTAGGCTGGTTATCTCACGATACTAGCACTTCGAGCACTCATCATGGTCGCATACGAGCCCCTTTCGGTAAAATGTCTATGGCTTCCTGTCTATCGTCTACTTGCAGGTTTCGCGTTCGATTGGGGGGATTGAACATTGTGTTTGGGGGGATCACCCGTGTCGTTCTTTGGGCCAGCTCATGTCTTTTGTTGGGTTTTAACGGAGTCCTTAGTTCTCGCAATACAAAACGCCCTTGGGTTAGACTGATGACCTTCCCAAGTATCAACACGTCGTACCGGCCGCATCAACCCACTGGGGAGGGGGCCTCGCCGGCCCCCCCCCTCCTCGTTACTACATGTTTCTACGGTCGGGATCCTACGATGTTGATTATCGCCGTTCCCTTGGAGTTTTTGTCCTTCTGGCATTTACGGCGATTCAGTCAGGCGTCTCCTCCTCGCACCCATGGGGATGGCTTTGACCCTGAAAAATCTTACCCTCTGGTGTGGTGATTGTTGCTACCTGGGGTGGTGTGGGACGATTGGCTGCCAGACACTCGCGTTGTCTGTGCATCTGGGTGGTTCGGTTGTGATCTGTGGTTGGCGGCTTCACCCATTGCAAGTGGGGCCTACCTTCTGTTTGTCTGCTTCTGTTCGTTTGCCCTCCCCCTTCTTGTCACGTCAGTTGGGGATGCCTCTTGCCCGTTGTTTGGTCCGTACCTGTTGCCGGACCTGTGGGGCCTGCTTTAGCTGGCTCTGCTTACGCTTTCCCGACTCGGTTGGATTTCGGTTCGGCTGGGTTGGATGGTGTGGCTGGTGCCCGTGCCTTCGGGTGTTGGTGCTGCCTCCTTTGTGGCTCCTGGCTGTGGCTGGTGGGCTCCCCTCGGCTATATGGTGCTGGGAGTTGGGGCTCTGTTCATGTGGCCAATATCAATTCAATGGGCCGTGAAGAAAATATTATCGG